>NC_057739.1:3443199-3478581 GCF_004010195.1 Chiloscyllium plagiosum
GGATGATCCCTGGAATGGTTGGTCTAACATATGAGGAACGGCTGAGGATCCTGGGATTGTATTCATTGGAGTTTAGACGATTAAGGGGAGATCTAATAGAAACTTACAAGATAGTACATGGCTTGGCGAGGGTGGACGCTAGGAAATTGTTTCCGTTAGGTGAGGAGACTAGGACCCGTGGACACAGCCTTAGAATTAGAGGGGGTAAATTCAGAACAGAAATGCGGAGACATTTCTTCAGCCAGAGAGTGGTGGGCCTGTGGAATTCATTGCCACAGAATGCAGTGGGGGCTGGGACGCTAAATGTCTTCAAGGCAGAAATTAATAAATTCTTGATGTCACAAGGAATTAAGGACTACGGGGAGAATGCGGGTAAGTGGAGTTGAAATGCCCATCAGCCATGATTGAATGGCGGAGTGGACTCGATGGGCCGAATGGCCTTACTGTCAAACCTCTCTGGCACCTTCCTTCACTTTTTCGTTTTACTCCAGATTCCACCATGTCACGTTGTACCCCAGAATTAAACAAATCATTGTCTCCAAATTGCGTTCAGTTGTTACTCCTCACTTGGACAGTTTCTCAGTAACCATCATTCACTGTAATGGGAAGTTTTATTTTGGCTGGAATCTTGATCAAAGAACGAATGACTAATGATCATTGTAAGCAAGTAGAGGCAGGCCTGTTACACAGGTCACCCTGTGTGGAAACCTCATGGTTTTGCATGATTTATTGCACAGAAACGTGCAGTAAATCCCAGATTGTAAGATGTGTTTCTTTGTTCTCAAGATGTCTGGGATGATAGCAAATCTTGCATTTAATGCCAACCCTCATTGAACAGATGACCAAGTGGCTACCCCCTAAGTAATTGCAGCAGGTTAAGTGTCAATCACAACTTGGGTCTAAAGGTACAAATAGGCCAAATCATGTGTGATTGGAAAGTTGTTTCAGTGAATGAATTGCATTTAGTGCATTCTGACAGCTTTTTTTTAATCTTTGGTGCCAGCTCAATTATAGACAGAGACAGGAAACAGAGTAGGAATAAGCTGGTCATTTTCAGAGTGGTAGGCAGTGATTAGTGGGATACTGCAGGGGTCAATGCTTGGACGCAGCCATTTGCAATATATAATGTTTTAGATGAGGGAATTAAATATATCTCCAATTTTGCAGATGAACAAAGCTGGGTGGGAGGATGAGCTCTGAGGAGGATGCAGCGATACTTCAGTGTGATTTGGATAAGCTGAGTGAATGGGCAAGTGCATGGTGGATGAAAGATAATGTGAATAAATGTGAGGTTTTCCATGTTAGGAGCAAAACAGGAAGGTGAATTAGAAAAATGAGAGCGATCTCATGGAAGATATTACAATTCTAACAGGACTAGATACAATGAATATCGGAAGGATGTTCCCCAGGACCAGGGATCATGATACTATGGAGTAGGGCATTTAGGACTGAGGTGAGGAGAAATTTCTTCCTCCAGAAAGTGGTGAGCCTATGGAATTCTCTGCCATGGAAAGCAGTTGAGATATAAACATTGAATGTTTTCAAGAAAGAGTTAGATATAGTTCTTGGGGCTGAATGGATCAATGGGTTTGGGGCCAAGGGAGGAGGAGTACTGAACTGGATGCTCAGCCATGACCATGTTGAATGGAAGAACAATCTCAAAAGGGCTGAATGACTTTCTCCTATTATTTTCTATGTTTATTATCAGACTTTGCAGCTTTGAGTTTGCAACCTGTAGTTGCTATCCTTTATTGTAACCACTGCAGGCTGCTATCCCTGCAGTCGACTGATAAAATGTTATAATTGGATTTTTAAAAGGAATATTATACCAAAGGAATCACTGCCTCAGCTGTTGCACTGCTTTGTGGACCAGATGGGGAGGAATTAACATGTGGGAGATGTGCATTTGGAGCTGGAGCTGTGGGTCTGAACGAATATTATTTATTTGTAGTGATGAGGCTATATGGGGTCTGACTGAGCATTAGTATTTGAGGAGGAGACTGTGTGAAGCTCATGCCCTGGTTGGTGATCCATCTTATTTTCTTTTGTCAGATGAAGATTTCTTTCAATGACTCCAGTCTGCATACGACATTTGAGTATCCATCAGAGAACTCCCTCATACAGGAGGAGGAATCTGAGGAGAGTGACAACGATGAAGAGGAGCAGTCCTCAACATTCTTCTTTCCACGTCCCAGCTACACCAGCTCTCCCACAACACCGAGCAGCCCCTTGCGGACTAACACTGTCGTCTCAGGTATGTTGGTATGATCCCTTTTGACACCAAGAACTTTTAAAAAGATACTTCATTTCTAATGACTGACCTAAAGAAATTCCATGTCAGGATTTCAGGTTTTAAGATTTTTACTGCAACAAACAAGCTAAAAGCAGCATTCATTAAAAAAAGCTTAATAGACAATTATTACTCTAAACTAAAAAGATATATTTTCCCTCAAACATTTTTAACTAACTGAAAATTCCATGTCACAGTTATACTTCTCTTATAAGAACTAGCCTAAAATCGCTCCCAGCTTCCAACAAGATTAGGGATTTGCTCTTCCCAACTTGCAGAGTCATAATGTTATGTCACTGTTAAAAGGCACTTCTCTGTTTCTGGTGAAGATTAGATTCCCTACAGTGTGGAAACAGGCCCTTCGGTCCAACCAGTCCACACCGACCCTCCTGAAGAGTAACCCACCCAGACCCATTCCCCTACATTTACCCCTGCACCTAACACTATGGACAATTTAGCATGGCCAATTCACCAAACCTGTACGTCTTTGGACTGTGGGAGGAAACCCAAACTCCACACAGACAGTCGCCAGAGGCTGGATTCGAACCTGGGACCCTGGTGCTGTGAGGCCGCAGTGCTAACCACTGAGTCACTGTGCTGCCCCAAAGTTGACAACTGGCAATATCCCACCAATCCAAAATTATTCTTCTAGAGTCTTCCCATTGATAAGGCATGAATGCCTTTGATTTGAGACCATGTTCTCCCTGGTAGGTTCTCGACTGAAAGGCAGCACGCTGATCTCTGCTCACCACACTAGCTGCAGCTTTAATTATTATTCTGAGATCGTACTTTCTGTCTCTCTCTCTTTTCTGACCGGAAAATTTGAGACAGTAGTTGAGCCAGCTGTTGTTATCTTTGCTTTCAGATGTGAATATTTTTCACCTTACCACTCAGTGAGTTTCTCAACCTGTGCTTTCCACCCCTATGATATCCGTTCCTACGATGACAAGTCATGTTGGCTTGTAGTCCGGCAGAATTTGTACCCACTTGACAATTCCATTTTACCTAGAATTAAAGGGACAGATCTAAATTATAATTATAAAAACCTTGCATTCGTAACGTGTGTCAAGCATGACAGCTACAAGTCCCTGAAACTTCTGCTGTATTGGAAGAATAGGTACTTAAATTATTGTGCTATCTTCTCTTTCACAGGGCTATCAACAGGGTTTGGTCTATAGTGTGTACCCAGCATTCCTGTTTGTTCTTGACAACTGGATGATGAATTCAGGAGAGCTTAATTCTTTGCATCCCCCAGTTATCAGGTGACCCATTCAAAACTGCACACAATTGGGCAGTCAGCTGGCATGATGGGCCGAATGGCCTTACTTCCACTCCTATGTCTTATGGTCTTGTGTGAGAGTGCCTGCTTTGAGTTCCAGGCTGAACTGGAACAACAGTGCTACCTAGTGGTTATTAGGGAAATAGTCCAAAATTCCTGCTCCTTAAAGCCAGTAATGAAAAGTTTGAAGGTAAACGAAAACAAAAGCTTAATTAGATTAGATTACAGTGTGGAAACAGGCCCTTCGGCCCAACAAGTCCACACCGACCCGCCGAAGCGAAACCCACCCATACTCCTACATTTACCCCTTACCTAACACTAACACTATGGGCAATTTAGTATGGCCAATTCACCTGACCCTGCACATCTTTTTGGATGGTGGGAAGAAACCGGAGCACCCGGAGGAAACCCACGCAGACATGGGGAGAACGTGCAAACTCCACACAGTCGCCTGAGGCGGGAATTGAACCCGGGTCTCTGGCGCTGTGAGGCAGCAGTGCTAACCACCGTGCCGCCCACAAATTAATGTTTGGATAATAAATTAAGTGTTCTGATGCATGGGTTTTGATGTGGTTTCTGTATTTACCCAGCTAGATCATAGAATATAAAAACGACTTGGTCAGTTACTAATGTTGAGCATAAGACCATTCTTGCAGAACGAGGTGTAATTGACTGAGACTGACCTGCAGAGGGGAAAGTAAATGAGTTACTTCAAGAAGAGAAGAAAATGGTGGGCGATGTTCCAATTTAGCTGTGTTTCTCCATGGTGTTCAGATGTAGTGTTCAGCACAATGTGAGCAAGTCAGATGTAGCTGATGGGCATACAAGTAAGGCTAACCATCAATGTTTAGTGAGATGGATCAATGGTCAACTTTGGAGTGGTTGTGTCAAACTGGATGTGAGTTAATACTTGGTACAGGTGATGTTGTGCTGTGCGTCAGTGGTTAAAGCTAGTGATTTCTCTCTATTAAAGTTGCCTATGGTTTCATTATCTCTAGACTTGAATAATCCAATGCCCTCCTGGTCGGTCCCTCATCTTCCATCCCTATGGAATTAAACTTGTATTTATCTGAAATGCTTAACATATCTCAACTGTTATGATGTCTTTTTCATCCATGCTCCAGGTTTAAAGTCCTTATCTTTATTTTCAAATCCCTGAATGACCTCACCCTGCCTTCTATAGCTACCTCCAACCTGACCAGCCTATAAATTTGAGAGCTGTTTCATTTCTGACCTTTTGGCATTCCCTGATTTTAATTTCTTTATCTTTAGCATTGATATGTTTAACTGTCTTGACTAATTCTCTGGAATTTCCACAGCCCAAACTTTTCCAACTCTCTCTCACCTTTCTTTCAAGATGCTCCTTAAAATCTATTTCTTTGACTGAACTTTTGGTCACCTACCCTGATCTCTCCTTTTAGTGAATTTGATGTTAAAAATGTTTTTATTGATACTTTTATTAAGCATGTTTTCTCTTGAAAGCAGCACATAAGGGTGTGTTGTTTAATTAAGCGTTGGTCAGTAGGTATAACATAAAACAGTCATTAGATTATTAGATTAGATTACATTACAGTGTGGAAACAGGCCCTTCGGCCTAACAAGTCCACACCGCCCCGCCGAAGCGCAACCCACCCATACCCCTACATTTATCCCTTACCTAACACTACAGGCAATTTAGCATGGCCAACTCACCTGACCTGCACATCTTTGGACTGTGGGAGGAAACCGGAGCACCCGGAGGAAACCCACACAGACACGGGGAGAATGTGCAAACTCCACACAGAGAGTCGCCTGAGGCGGGAATTGAATCCGGGTCTCCGGTGCTGTGAGCCAGCAGTGCTAACCACTGTGCCACCATGCCGCCCACATGTGTTGATTACTTTGAAGAATGCTGTAGTTAAGGAGGTATGCTGAGGAGGACGGGAGTTATGTAAAGACATTACATAAAACAGTGCACATTGAGACCTTTAGTTGCATCAGAGCCTGGCACTGGTGAGTGATCCACAGACTCTGTCACTTTTCCAACTTTGTAATTTCAGTCCTGTGATATTCAGTGTAGAGTTTAATGCTACGTATCTCCACTAGATGTGCTCTACTATGCTTTGGGTTGACTCCACAGGTTAATGTGCAGAAACTTTAGCATTGCTCACATAGTAGTACTTTGATTCCAGGTGATTCATTTATGATCTGATGTGATTCCATCCTTCTCTAAAAGCTAATGATTTTTGTCAATCCCTCTCCTGTCAATTTTTGATCCCTCTTTTCATGCAGCTTTGACAAACTACGCTCCTAAACATGCAATGTCATTCAACACATGGCAGGAACAGAAGCTTGATGAATCAGTTTCTGGGAGGAACAACTCTCTGCACAGTACGGAATCCTCAACTGAAGATGATATGGTGAGTGTTCAGCAACTTGACTTGGACTATGCACAACATAAGATTATGTTTACATAGGCTCATGTGAGCAGCCACCTGGAATCTGAGTGGTATGCGCTTATGTATTTTCGAGTGCACTACCTTTGTTATGTCACTGAGCTATTGAATGCAGTAACATATGGTCACTAAGTTATGCTCCTGACTGTAATGGGTTAAGTAAAAACCAGGAGGTCTGGCAGCATCTATGATGAGAAAAGGTTGGTACAGTTAAACATTTAATGAACATCTGGATGGGTATATGAATAAGAAGGGCCAAGTGCTGGCAAACGGGGCTAGATTAATTTGGAATATCTGCTCGGCATTGATGAGTTGGACCAAAGAGTCTATTTCCGTGATGTACATCTCTGACTCTAGGACCTGCTGAGTTTCTCCAGCAATTTCTGTTTTTGCTTCAGATCTTCAGTATCCACAGTTTGTTTTTTATTAACATACCAGGACTTTGTCTGAACAAAGAACAGTGACAATATTGGGAGCCAAATTAAATAACTTGCATTACTATCTGAGCCACATGTTACTTGATACAGGGACAAGCAGACCAGGAAAGCAAATATATCATCAATAAGGGATCCGTTTCTTGGGACCATTACTGGTATAAGAAGAAATTGCACTGCTGCAGTGGGCTCCAACTCAACATGGCTGGGTCCAAGGTCCTAATGGAACAATGAATAAGTTTGTTGAAATAGATCTCAGACCAATGAGATGGGGATGAGCATGGATTGAGATGGAAGCGGACTAATGAAGAAAAAAATAAGAGTGTCCTACGTGATAAATGTCTTAACATCTGAAAATATTCCAAAGCTTCCCAACTCTGTGAATGTAAATGTTTCTCTATATTCCAGTTCTAAATGGCTGAACCTTTATCCTGTGACTGTGATGCCAAGCAGTGGATTTCTTGACCAGGGAAGCAGGTTAGCAGCCTCTTCCAGGAAAAGTCACGTCATATTTCACTCCAGGAAATCACAACTGAAAGCACGAGGGATTGGTAGTAAGCTTGTGAATGGGTTGGAAATTCATTCGGAAGTAGTTGACAATGAGTAGGGATAAAGGAAATATTCTTGGATGATCAAGTTGTGACAAGTGGTATTCTTTTGGGATCTATACTGGAACCTCAGGCTTTCATCATCTACATCAAGGTGGTGAGAGTGCCCTTAACATCAACGCCACATTTGACCATGTGGCATTAAGGAGCTGTAGCAAAACTGGAATCAGTCAGAATCAGGGGAAATTCTTCTTGTTGTAGTCATACCTGGCACAAAGGAAGATGGTTGTGGCTGTTGGAGGTCAAATATCTCTGCTCCAGGACAACTCTGCAGGAGTTCCTCAGGTTAGTGTCTGAGGCCAAACCATCTTCAACTGCTTCGTTAGTGACCTTCCCTCCAATATAAGGTCAGCCACATAGAATCATACAACACAGAAGAGGCCCTTCAGCCCATTGAGTCAGTTTCATGAAATTCACATTAATCCCAGTGTCCTGCACTAGGCCCATAGCCTTAAATGTTATGACACTTCATGTGCTCATCCAAGTACTTTTTAAAGGATGAGAGTTTACCTGCCTCCACCACCCCCTCTGGCAGTGTGTTCCAGGCCCCAACCACACTCAAAGGTGAGGAAAGGTTTTGTCAAGTTCCCTCTAAACAGCTTATCCAGCCTCTCTTCTTAGCTAAGATGCCCCATCCCAGAAACCATTCTGGTGAATCTCCTTTGTGCCGCTTTCAGTGCAATCACATGCAGCCTATAGTGTGGAGACCAGAAGTGCACACAGTAATCCAGCTGTGGTCTAAACAAAGTCTTGTGCAGTTCAAGCATAAGCCCTCTTCTCTTAAAATCTATACCTTGACTCATGAAGACAAGTGTCCCTTATGCCTAAGTTACTTGCCCTGCTGCCTCAGGACCCTCTGTTCCTCTGAGCTTCCTAGTAACCTGCCATTTATTGAGTACTGGATTAGTGGTGCTGGAAGAGCACAGCAGTTCAGGCAGCATCCAAGGAGCTTCAAAATCGACGTTTCGGGCAAAAGCCCTTCATCAGGAATCTCCCTTGTCTTGTTTTTTTCTTCCACTGTGCATCACCTCACAATTACCTGGGTTAAGTTCCAACTGTCACTGATCTGCCCATCTAACCAATCCATCTATATCCTCCTGAAACTGAAGGCCTTCTTCCTCAGTGACAACAACCCAGCCAATCTTTGTGTTATCTGCAAACTTATCATCACCTTCCAACATTATCAACTACATTATTATTTGTGATATATAAACAAGGGACCCAGCACAGATTCTTGTGGTACACCACTGCACACCAGGCTCCAGTCACACAAACAGTCTTCTACCACCACCTTCTATGTCCTAGCACTAAGCCAATTTTGGATCCAACATACAAAGTTACAGTAGATTCCATGTGCTTTTATCTTTTTCATCAGTTTCCCATGTGGTATTTTGTCTTGAAGGCCTTGCTGAAATCCATATAAACTGCATCAGCTACAGAGGGATGTTCACTGATGATTGTGCAATGCTCTGCATCATTTGCAACTCCTTAGATATTGAAGCAGCCCATATCCAAATGCAGCAATTGTAGGTGCATCTATATCAAATGAACTGCAGCAGATCAAGAAAGCAACTCACCACTATCTTGTAGAGCAGTTAGTGTTGTGCAGTAATCACTAGCCCAACTAATGACATCCATATCCTATGAATGAATGCAGGGTGGCCCCATATCCGGGGGTCTGGTTACTGCAGTTTCAGTTACCTGTGATTTATCGTGGCCTGAACATATAAAAGGGAGCATTCTCGAGCCAGGGACCAGGAGGCTGCTAGGAAGGTAAGTTTCCCATTTAAAATGAATGGGTTTGCAGCTTTCCGCAGTTTTGGGCTTCAGCAGTAGGTCTTGGAACATATTACCCGCAGGTACCGGGGTGGTTGGGGGACACTATACTGTGCTTGGAAAAATGAACATCTTGAATGAAGGAGTAGAATGAATACATATTTGCTTATAGACAATAAGAGACAGAGTATGTTGTGCAGAACAGAGCAGGATGTTACAAAGGGATAATGATAGATTAAGTGAATGGGTTAAATTAGTGCGATGAACATTCATTATATAGTACTATTTGGGAAATTTTGTTCTGAAGTGGAGAAGTTATCTAAAGCTCTGATATATATTGCTTTATTCTGTATGTTAAGAGAAGGCCATGCTTTTTAGTTTCAGTTTTTTTTATTGAAAAGATTTTTATTTTTTACACAATTATAAAATTACAAAAAAAACAATCTGAGCACAACAACAATTACAATAAACTAACCACTACTCCACTCTACAAAACAAATAATAAAAAAAGCTACCCTTACTACAATTCAATAAAAAAATTGAACAAAATAAATTAAATTAAATTACTTCACTCAGCGCAACCCCCTCCCCCCAAGCTCCCCATGACCAGGAGCAGCATTTAGCATACCCATATTTATTCTGGATTCTCCCCCTCACTCCCTCAGGGCACCCAGCTCATCAGGCCTGGGTCTCATGGCTAAACAATAGCCCTAGATAATATAGCAGACAAATATGCTTCTAGATGGTTCAGAAAGGGCCGCCATGTCTTGTAGAAAAGTTGTGTTTTCTGGTGCACCATACTTGGAAGGAAGTTCAGGGGCATGTGTTCCATTACTCATCCAAGCCATCCCAGCAGGCCTGGAGGGCTTTCCAAGACCCAACTCATCAGAATGTTCTTCCTTGCACAATATTAAGAATATTGAACAGCTTTTTCCCATGCTCATCTAAGGAAGGCAAATTTGGCTGGCTCAGGATAAGAGACACGGGATCTACCTTGACCTCAGTCCCCAGGACCACCTCCATGACACTTGCTCTAGTGCCCCAATACTCGCACAGCTTGTGGCATGACCACAAACAATGGGTAAGAGTGCCAATACCTATTTTGTATTTGGGGTATAATGGAGATGCTCCCTTTTTGAATTTCGCAAGCTGCTCTGGGGCCAGATAAACCCTATGTAGGGCTTCTCCCAAATGCCCTCCCAGATCTCTGATGAAATGTCCACTCCCAACTCTTGCTCCCAGATGCCACGAAGCTGCTCAATTTCTTTCGAGGCGCCACCTCCCAGTAAATGGTACAGGGTGCAATTAGAGAGAATACCTGTAGTCTGAAGTACTTTCCTCTCTATGTCAGACCTATAAGGATCAATAGAAGGGTAGTCTTTTGCTGGATAAAGTCCCTGGCCTGAAAGTAACAAAAAGATCTCTGCTGGGCAATTCGTACTTGGGACTCAACTGATCGAAGGACATCATGACCTCCCCCTCAGATAAGTCTCCCAGACAAGAGTCTCCCCTGGATGCCCATAACTTAAAACCAAAGTCCATCAACCCTGGCCAAAATCCTGGCATACCTATGATAAGAGTGAGAAAGGAGGTTTTAAATAAGCTGCCTTCGCTTTGTTGCATCGGCCTCCACACTTTAAACGTATTGAAGACAATTGGGTTCCAACAATACTCCATGACTGTCCTCGTCTTATTCATGAATAACAGATTAATAAGGGGTCATTTCGCCTGGGAGGCCTCTATATCCAGCCATATTGACTTCGGGTCCTCACAAGCCCTATCATTCACAAAGGATAGTAGGGAGCTTATTTGATACCTCTTAATATCTGGAAAGTTTACACTCCCCCCATCCTCCATTCCCTGTGATGCCAAATAAAAGAACCGAGCCAACCGTTGAGTCTGCGCAATGTTTGCCTCGGCAACATCAGCGGAGCATTCGCACGGGATATAATAAACGAGGAAGAACATTCATTTGATAAGAGCCATTCGGCCTAGCCAAGATATTGGAAGAACCTCCCAATGCTGAAGATCCTGCCTTACCTTATCGAGCAAGTGCATATATAACTTAGCCTTCTATAACTGGTCAAAGGTGGGAGTAATGAAAATGCCTAGGTGCAGAAAGCCTCCCTGTGACCACCTAAAAGGGAATTAGATTTCACCTTCAAGCTCAGGTATTTGCCCAAGACCCCACCACGGGCAAGGCCTACAACTTCATAAAGTTAATCTTATATCCTGAGAAACAGCCAAATAAATTGATACATTGTATTAAATGAGGCACAGACCCTGCTGGGTTTGATAGGAAAAGGAGAACATTATCTGCATACAGTGGGATCTTTCACGCCACTGAAGCCACCTCCGGGGCAGTTATATTGGGGTCCTTCTGGATTGCCTCCGCCAACGACTCAATCACCAGTGTGAACAACAGCGGTGAGAGGGGATAACCTTGCTGGCTGCCTCTACCAATACTAAAATTATTAGATCTTATTTCATTAGTAAGGACTCCTGCCATAGGATCACGATATAGCACTTCCACCCACTGGTAAAGACCGCACCGAGACTAAACTGCTCCAGAACATAAAGATACGGCCTTGTCACTTGGGCAAATGCCTCTTCTGTGTCAAGGGAGACCACTAAGCCTGTAATCGAGCTGTGCTGGCACACCTGGACCATGTTCCGTAATCTTTTAATGTTATTAGAGGACCTACGGCCCTTAATAAACCTGTCTGGTCCTCCTTTACAATAGAGGGCAACACCTTCTCCAGCCTCCAATGTGAGTGTCTTCGATAAAATTTTAAAATCAGACTTTAGCAGCGAAATGGGCCGATACGAAGCACAGTCCTCTGGGGCCTTCCCTCTCTTAAGGCTGAGAGAAATATTAGCTTCTCTCAGAGAGGACGGGAGACAGTCCTGACTGTGTGAATAATTGTACACGTTCAGCATTGGTCCGGTCCACATATTCATAAATTCCTTATAAAACTCACTCGGAAGGCCATGTGGGCCGGGTGCCTTACCACTTTGGAGCTCTCTTACCATCTCCTGTATCTCTTGCACTGTCAAGCAACCTTACAAAAGGGACACCTACTCTGGAGTCATACCTGGAAGGTCCAGGTTCTTCAAAAAGGACTCCATCTTCGTCAACCTGTCCTCATAGCCCTCTGACTGAAACAGCTCGGAGTAAAATTTTTGAAAAGACGTATTAATCTTTTTTGAGTCACAAGTGAGAGTCCCAGTGCCCCCTCTGATAGATATGATAGCTTGGGGGGCGGGGGGTGGATCTCTCTTTCTTTCCTATCCAAATATGCCAGGTATTTACCTGGCCTATCGCCCTACACCTTTGTTTTGCAAAAAGAGATCTCTCTCTCTTCATTGTTTGACTAAGCGCAGAATTCAGACCAGCCCAGAGAGTTGTGGTTTGCTGTAATTTAATCACGGTTGGCCTGTCAAAGTATGCAATCTCTGCTGTCTCCCGCTGGGTCTCGAGCAGACATTGCTGCTCTCCCCTCTGTCGTTTCCAACTCGCTGAATAAGAGATGATTATACCCCTTGCGTAGGCCCTGGCAGTCTCCCAAAACGCAGATGGGTTGCTGGCTGTGCCCAAGTTGATGTCCAAAAACCCTTTAAATTCCCAAGAGAAGTATCTGATAAACTTACTATCCTTAAGGAGAAAGGGGGTCCATGTGCCAATGCTGTAAAGGTACCCCATTACCTTTGTCCATAACCCCCAAATACACTGCCGCATGATCAGAAATGGCTACGTTCCCAATTTTACAGGACAACACCGAATCCAAAAAAGCCAATGGAGCAAGAAACAAATCAATCCTTGTGTAATACTTGTGCGGATTAGAGAAAAAGGGTGAAATACCTACCCACCGGGTGAAGACCTTTCCATACATCCACCAATCCCAAATCCACCAATTGTTTAGATTGTGGGGAAGTGCCCGGGAGACCCCTGGTTATCCTATCTACTGTGGGATCCATGAGGCGATTGAAGTCTCTCCCTATAATAGTATGGCACATTCCAAGGTCAATCAACCTAGAAAGTGCGTCCGTCAGATATTTAAGGGTGGGGGGTGCCGGGGGACAGTAAACATTTAGAATGCCGTATTTCTCACCATGTGTAAAAGCTTTGAGAATCACAGACCACCCATATTCATTCTTAATTTGATCTAGCAACTGGAATGGGAGATTCTTCTGAAGCGGGAGAACCACTCCCCTGCTTTTACTGTTAAATGATGAAAAGAGCAATCGGTCAAAGTGCCCCTGCTGCAACTTTAGATGCTCCTTGTCATCAAGGTGGGTATCTTGTAAGAGAGCGACATCAACCATCTTCTTTCTAAGACTTGAAAGTACTTTCTTTCTCTTAATTAGTGAGTGACTCCCCTTAATATTCCAGGTGCACCATTTGAAGGAACAACTAGCCATAGTTATCTAAAACAGCCTGTGAACCCCCAAGAGGAAGAACCCTACTCATGATGTGCTGAGCGGAGACAATTCAAGGCTCAGAGCCTGAAGAACATAACTACAAAATCTATTAAAACAAAACTTCTAAAAACTACAGCTACAATAAACCAGCACAAAAAACAGAAAATAGGAGACTTTCCCCCTTGCCTCTAGGGGGCACTCACACTACCCATAAGCACCTCTATGGCTCCTTCTAGCTGAAACCGTGCCCCAAACCCAAGCAAAACAAAAGTAAACGATACAAAAATCTCAACATAGGAATTAAAAGTGGGCATTTCACACACCCACCTGTGCATCAACCTCCATTATTGCTGGAAAAAAACCCAAAAGTTCCAATAATGCTTCCCAAACCCCAGGGAAGAGAGAAGCAGAAAAAAAATCAAAGGGACAAAACAGAATGAAAGAAACAACAAAAAAGTTATTGTCCGTATTGCTTGAGCCAGTCAGTCTATTTTAAATTGTCCAAAAAATTATTTGCTTTCTTTGCTGAGTCATGTCCGGACCTTGCATGACTGAAACAAGGCACTGTCGGGTATCTTACAGAATATTGGATATCCAGATCTCTCAACCTCTTCTCTACTTCACCAAAGGTAGTTTTCTTACAGATCACTGCCACAGAAAAGTTCTTACACAACGTAATCTTCGATCCCTTATAGATCGGGGCCTGCAGTTCCTTCCCCAGTGTTCTGGAAGCTTCTAAACCTTTTGTTTGTCTCTATAGGACTGGAATCACACTTGGACTGGGCAGGGGTGCTGGGCTGACCTGGGCCTGCGCACCGTGACCCGGTGAACGCGATCAATCCACACCAGGCCTGCCCTGGCTTCCCATCCCAGAAAATGCGGCAGCCATTGCTCAAACAAACCTGGCTGGCTTGATCCCCTTCTTGCTCTGCCAATAATATGAAAGTTCTTTCTCTGACCTCGATTCTCGAGGTTGTCGACCTGCTCCACTAACGTCTGTACCTGCTTTTCCAAAGCCTGGATCCATCCCACCATTGATTCGGCGTGGTCTCTGATGCCGCGGTCTGCTGCTCGACCTTCTCTACATGCTGCCGAAGACTCTGCATCTCCTGCTCATGCTTTTGCAGTATGGCCGAGATCGGTTCCAGCCTGGCCCGTGTCTCTTCCATTGTCGATTCGAGTAGCACTTCATTAGGAATTGCGTACCAATTTGAAAATGCCTTGTCTGTTTCCTGTCCTATCCATGCTAAGATATTGCCCCTTACACCATGAGCCCTTGCATATTGATCTTTTGTGTGGTATCCTATGAAATGCCTTTTGGAAATCGTGGTAAACTACACCTGCCCTACTAGGTACATGTTTAAAGAACTCTAGTAAATGTTTCAAACAAAAATTCCTTTTAATTAAAGTATATTGACTTGTTTCCATTAAACTATGCTTTTCTATGTGCACTTCTTCAATAACAGCCTTCAGCATTTTCCCAAAGACTGATGTTAGGCTGACTGGCCTGTAGTTCACTGTCTCCTCTCCCTCTTTTCTTGAACAGTGGTGTTATGTTTGTTAACTTCCAATCTGATGGGAACTGAACTGAGTTGATTATAGTTCTGGTCACCACACTACGAGAAGGATGTGGATGCTTTGGACAGGGCACAGAAAAGGTTTACCAGTTCAAAGTTTGGGAGAAGATTTGTAGCTCGGGTGCTCGTTGTTGTGGTTCTGTTCACCGAGCTGGAAATTTTTGTTGCAAACGTTTCGTCCCCTGTCTAGGTGACATCCTCAGTGCTTGGGAGCCTCCTGTGAAGCGCTTCTGTGGTGTTTCCTCCGGCATTTATAGTGGCCTGTCCCTGCCGATTCCGGTTGTCAGTTTCAGCTGTCCGCTGTAGTGCCCAGTATATTGGGTCCAGGTCGATGTGTTTGTGGATGAGTGCCATGGATGAGTGCCATGCTTCTAGGAATTCCCTGGCTGTTCTTTGTTTCGCTTGCCCTATAGTGGTAGCTCGGCAAACAGAACCACAGCAACATTATACTGTGTCTACCATGCATTTGCCCACCTACTCAGCCTGTCCAAATCATCCTGAACTATCTCTGCTCATCCTCAGAGCTCACCCTCTCATCCAGCTTTGTGTCATCTCCAAATTTGGGGATATTTCATTAGTTCCCTCAGCAATATATACTGTGATAGTTGGCTTACATAAGAACAGAAGAACTAGGAGGAGGAGTAGACCATCTGGCCCTTCGAGCCTGCTCCGCCAATCAAAAGATCATGGCTGATCTTTTTGTGGACTCGCATTGATCTCCAGGGAACCCACAGTCTATGCCTACCATTTGGGAAAAGACACGTTTTCCATATTTTATTTCCTGTTACCAACCAGTTTTCTATCCATCTCAATACCGAACCCCATACCCTTAATTTTAACACTAATGTCTTATGTGGCACTTTACACACGCAGACGACAAGCAACATGAATTCGACTGGGACAACACTATCATTATAGGGCAAGCCAGACAGAGAACAGCCAGGGAATTCCTAGAAGCATGGCACTCATCCACAAACTCCATCAACAAACACATAGACCTGGACCCAATATACTGGCCACTACAGCGGACAGCTGAAACTGACAACCGGAAGCGGCAGGGACAGGCCACTATAAATGCCGGAGGAAACACCACAGAAGCGTTTCACAGGAGGCTCCCAAGCACTGAGGATGTCACCTAGACAGGGGACGAAACGTTTGCAACAAAAATTTCCAGCTCGGCAAACAGAACCACAACAAGGTTTACCAGGATGATGCCTGGTAGGGGGATTTTAGCTATAAAGAAAGATTGGATAGACTGGGTTTGTTTTGACTGGACTGCTGGTGGTTGAGGGGTGACCTGATGGAAGTTTGCAAGATTGTGAATGGCATGGATAGAGTGGAAAGTATGAAGCTTTGACCCCTCCATATTAGGAAAATTATTAGGGGACCCAGGTTCAAGGTTTGTTGGGGGGGGGGGGGGTGGGAGGAGGGGGCAATGTGGAGAGAAGAGAGTTTTAAAGAAATGTGAGGGTGGTGAGTGCTTGGAATGTAATGCCAGAGGTGGTGGTGGAAGCAGATGCAATAACAGTATTCCAGAAGTGCCTGGATAAATACATGAATAGGAAGGGAGTAGAGGGATATGGATCCTGTAAGGGAAGATTGTTTTAGTATGGAAGGGCAAAATGTGTCGGTGGAAGGCTGAAGGGCCTGATCCCATGCTGTTTTGATCTTTGAATTTAAAGAATTTTAGACTATTGTAACTATAATGAGAAGCAAAAAAGAGAAAGAGGATACAATTAGTGAAGACAAATGTAGGTCCCTTCCAGTCAGAAACAGGGAAGGTTGTAAAAGGAACAGAGAGATGGTAGACCAATTAAATACACACATTGATTCTGCCTTCACAAAGGAAGACACAAGTAATGTTCCAAAAATGTTAAGGAACACAGGACCTATCATATATATCTTTCAGAACCTCTTACAATTTGTTCTTCTATTGCTCACAGTTTGCTCACATTCAGTTTTTTCCCCTTCTGACCAACAGTTTGGCCCGTAGCTGATTTCTAAAGCACTCTGAATTCTCAGACTTTCTATTTTTTTCACAACCTTGTAAGCCTCTTCATTAAATTTAAGCATCTTGTCTTTTTAAGAAATGGGTACTTTTGTTGAGTTTTTATTTTACAATGGGATAAATATCTTTTTTAAACATTATGATTATATCTTTACCAAATTAACCTGAGCCAGCTCTCCCTCGTATCTATGAATTGGATTAATTTAGGTTTAAGATTTTTTCATGTGCTTGGAGTAAATCACTTTCGAACTTGCCATGGAACATAATGGGGTTATAATCACTTCTTCCCAATGGATCTATTACCATAACATTAATTATCTTCATTAAACAATGCATGATCTAATATAGCTCCATCCCTAGCCAGTTTGACAATATCCAGGAAATTAATATTTGAAAAAAACTGGTCTCCCAGACCATTCTTGTCAATTTTGACCCAGTTTATGTTGTTATGACAGAGTGAGGAGGTGTGAATCATCTCCTCTTTTTAAACCCCTCCATTAATAAAAATTATTAATTATTTCAGCATACAGTTATGACACCTTAAATTAAAATGTAGCATCAGTCAAATTCAGGAGATAATTACAAGGCTTTCTTGAAGTTTACCCAAGAAAACAGTCAAATGTAAAATCAGTCACATACAAATGTGCAAATGCAAGGTTTAAAAAGAAAAGTGTCTAGTATGAAAACAAAGATCAGGAATAGGCAATTTGGTGGGGGCTGTGGAGAGAAAATCCTTGAATTAGGTTTTAACCTGAGTCCACAGTTTATTAATTGATGTCTTGTGGCAGAATTTGTATATCTTTGACTTTTAAATGAATAGATATTTATGGAACTGTCTTTATCACTAAGTGCTGTTTTTGAGATGCTGAAGCAGTGTGTCTGTGTCACGTGTGCATGCAAGCTCTCGAATTCTGCAGTTGTAAATCCATTTTCTTTCTCCGCTCAAAAGCGGTTTCCTGAAATATGGTATCTTTGTGTATTCCTGTGTCAGTTTTTTTAACAAACTGGATAATATGCAACTGACTTTCATTCCAATGAGCAATCATCCCAGAAAGGTGCAAATTAAACATTAAATATAAATGGGACTAGTTTCAGTCATGTCGACACTTTGTGGCTTTAGGAACTGCCTGAACCTGTGATCAACTGATCATTATGGTCATCCTAAGCCAGCATTTCTTTTCCTCTTGAATGTCATTTTAGTCCATGAATTGTCCCAGGTATTAAAATCAGATCGCAGAAGTCATTATTCGATACTGTTTTTTACCACATTTGTAACAATATAAAGATTAAAGTCCTTAAAAAATGATTGCATTATCAGAAGTATTAGTGGGAACAAAGTAAATCAAAAACAGGCTAAGTCCAAGACATCATCATCGTGGTTAGTGTGTTATCATATACTTAATCAAGCTTAAACACTCACTCATGTTTTTCACTTTCTCCTCAGCTCACACCAGCAGATGGCAGTTCACATTCCGATTATAGCAGTGAGCCAGCGCTGTATTTCTGACAAAGGAGATGTGATCAAGGAATTGTGACAATGCACTCCAACATTTGGGATTGGCTTACCATGAATCCTGGAATAACAAAAGCCAGCTACGTGCCATCTGAAATGCAGCTAGCAGTTCATTGAAAAGCTCATCCCCTTACTGGAGACATTTTGGGCTATATCTAAGGACTGAGGTTTCTCCTGAGGACAAGTTGACCTTTCATTTCTCCATGTCCTGTTTGTTGGATTTCTCCCTTGCCTCTGAGGAGACCAGTCTTGAGAATCATGAGATCCACGCAGCATTTATGTGACAGCTTTCAGATTTGGAGGCTGGTTGCCTGCACACCAAGTTTACGATTTGCACTTGCCCTCAAAGGGCTGTGACCTACATTCCGAAAATATTCCTGAACACTGCCATGGATCCTGAAGCCCTGCAGATAATGATCATTCCTCAGAGGAGAGCTGTATTACACTGTGCTTTGATCTTGGCTACCTTTGTCCTTAAGAGTATTGGGCCTGTATGAGGGCCAGGCCCTGGGCCATGTTTTCAGGGTTTGACTGTGTTCAAGCAACATTCCCATTTATTATAATGTACTTTGGATACTGTACTGTTAAATAGTTCTGTCATTTCCACTGTGCCACAGTTTTTACTGGTGGTGGTCCTGGTCACCGGGTGTCCTCAGGACTCTAACCATTTTCATTTCTGTTTCTTTAATATTGTAATTGTCCTGGCACTCCGACTTTCGAGCCTCCTGGTGAGGTCGAGCTGAGCGGAGGATTGTTTGAGTATGAACTGAGAATGCTAAACTCCTCCCAGAGTTCAGAGACAGGAATTTGTCAGATCCTCTTTGTGAAATGTATTTTGTGCCATGTATTCACTGGGCAGCTAGGACTATGGAAAGCACTTCCTAAATAGGGAACAGTGAGAGTGAGTGAAATAGGCTTATTGTTTATGCAGCCATCACACTTGTGTGAAAGCCTCTTGGTGCCTTAGGCTGAGCCTATCAGGTATTAAACTTTCACCTCGTTTCAAATTGCCAGTGATTAAGCACAAAGCCTTTCCTCTGTCTTTGTGCAGCTACTTGGCTTCAACATTGAATATTGGGTCACCTTTGCAAAAACATTCATAAGTTTACTTAATATAGTTTGGAGCATTCACCAATTGGGTTTAGACATGTACATTGTTTTCATTGTTAGCAGAGGCAATTAATTTAAGTTCTGCTGTGACCTAGTTGGACAATGCAATGCACCATACCCACAGAACAAAGTGTTGCAGTCCTTGTTGTGGAGTATAACAATCCAAGCACTACCTTGGAACTACTCTTCAGTGTTTTATCTTGATTGTGGTGGAGCTGGGAAGCAGTTGCTGCTCATAGTAATTCTGATCCAGTAGTGCCCACTGGCTTTACTGGAACAAGTTGGAAAGAACATTATTTACTCCAATCACACCGAAGGCACCATGTATGTTAGCTAAATGGTGTACATTACATTTTGTCTTTGGATCTTAAATTAGTTCCAAATGAAGTTGTTGGGGGTAGAAGGAAAAAGGTGGATTTAAAGCTGTAGAGTTAGGTTTGTGGCAGTGTGTTGATTGCTGTTTCATCCTTTTCAGATTTTGTAAAAGTGAATATGTTTTGCAACTCTTGATCCAGAGAAAATGATAGCAACAGAATACCCTCATTAATTCGACAATGTATCTTTTATTCTGACAAGGTAGAATTTGTAGTTGCTAAAGGTGTTTTTCTTACTATTTTAGAATATATTGGGTTGAATCAGGAAAGAGAAAAGGAATATTGAATGTCTTGGGATAAATGTCCTGACAACTAACTTAATTCTGTATACACTCCAGTAAAATACTATCAATACAATTTGCCTTGATTGTGTCTGGCTGCAATTTGATGTTTCTTTTAATTTTTAGAATGTTGTCCTTTCAACCCTTTCATTCATATTGGAATAGAAACCTGGAGACAAGACATAGCAAGTTAACCCCCTTCAACTTTTGTCCATGAAGGTGATTAAAGATTGTTACTGTTTGCTGGAAATCGGAAAGATTTCAACTCAATTTCCTGACAGCATGTGTTTACAATACAAAGAACACTTGTATTTTACCCATTGTTGCCGAATCATCTATGGGATGAATAAAGTCGGAGGCTAATCCTGTGTAGGTCCACAATTGCAATTGACCCAGTTTGGTAATTGTAAATGTGCTTAACTTTATCAAAGTGACCCACATACTTTGTTATTGGCAAAAAAATCTCTTAAGTTGCTAAGTTGCAATCTATGTGCATTATTCTTCCTTTCGAGTAAGGGCTGAAATTTGGAATGCACCTTCACTTCCCTTTTGTGGTAATCACCTTGATCCCGGGCAAACATATTGTCTGCTGTGGGCCAGCTACCTCTCGCATGCCCCTTCCCTTATTGTTCACCAGCAGGATTTGTGATTGTACAATTGAATAAATTGATAACTAGCAGCAGGTTAGTTACCACCGAGAAAGAAAAAAACAGGCTAACCTTTTGGGTATAGTACTTTGGTCAGAAATAATTTCAATCAAAGGTTTGTATCCAAACTATTGATGCCTGATTCCTTTGAAATGCTGATCAGACTACTGTGTATTTCCATTTTCTATTTATTAATAATGCACTTTTCCTGAACTTCCACTTTGCTATCAACTGCTAAGTACATTTGTTAATGCATAGACAGGACTTTAGTATCTGGAGAAACTATTTGCTCCACTTTGTAACATCCTTCACTTCCAGCGACAGCATAACAGTATCTAGGGAGCCCTTGCTGTGATGCAAACTTCTATTCACAACTAAAACACTTGTCAATCAAGTCTTCCATGCCTGTTGACGTGACCCATTCTGTGACACCAAATACTAATTATAAGTCAAAGTGGGAGCCATGAGTTTTAAGTGAGTCCACACCAATCTTGTTTTGAACGTTCCTGGCAGTACAAGGCATTGCATTATGGTTGGAATGGATTCCAGGCACAGGAAATATTTAATAAATTGCATATGCACTAATGAATTTTGCACTTAGAGGTTGAACTAAATGGAAAGAACCTGAAACTTGCCAGCGTTCAGTCACATGGCCAAATGTATTGTCCATTTTTGTAACATTCACCTTTGTTGCATGTCTTAGAAATGCACATTGTTTTTTTAAAAAAAAAGCTTTGTATAGTGATGGACATACTGCAGTGTTTCAGCTGAAGACTTGTTCTATAGAATAATACATAATGCAGATTTTGATAGAGTTCTTATCTTTGGTTGTAGATGTAATTACTGTATAATGTTTTCAGACATGATCAACTGTTGATTTAAAAAAAATAAAAAAAGATACACTGGCAAACTGTGTTTTTGTGTGAGGTTGTAATGTAGTTAAGTTCTCTGGATGGAAACAGAACGTTCTTCTCTTTGAGCCTCAAGATTTACAATCTCAGGATTATTACCCGAGACATGTGCAAATTGGCATTGGGATGTGAGAGTAAGAGAAGTAAACACCTGGCTCAAGGAGTGGTGCAGGAAAGATGGGTTCCATTTCATGGAGCACTGGCATCAGAATTGGAACAGGAAGAATTTGTACCATTGGGACAGTCTCCACCTGAACTGAGCTGTGAGCAACGTTCTAGCGAAAAAGGTAAATAGGGTAGTCAACATGACTTTGAACTAGAAAGTGAGGGTGAAGGGAAACAAAGCATCAGGTTAGCATGTGGGGTGGGGGATTCAACTATAAAGAGAATTGGGAGAGGCTATTAAAGTCTCCAGAACACACAATAGGTGTGTGAATTTTCAGAAGATTTGTAGCTCAGGTTGAGGTTTTAGATGTAAGTTTGCTTGCTGAGCTGGAAGGTTCACTTCCAGATGTTTCGTCACCCTACTCGGTAACATCTTCAGTGGGCCTCAGGCGAAGCACTGCTGATAATTCCTGCTTTCTATTTATGTTTGGGTTTCTTTGGGTTGGTGATGTCATTACCTGTTGTGAAGTCACTTCCTGTTCCTCTTCTCAGGGGGTGGTGGATGGGGTCTAACTCGGATGTGTTTGTTGATAGAGTTCTTGTTGAAATGCCACGCTTCTAGGAGTTCTCGAGCGTGTCTCTCTTTGGCTTGTCCTAGGATGAATGTGTTGTCCCAGTCGAAGTGGTGTCCTTCCTTGTATGTAAGAATACTAGTGAGAGAGGGTCATGTCTTTTTGTGGCTAGTTGGTGTTCATGTATCCTGGTGGCTAGTTTTCTGCCTGTTTGTCCAATATAGTGTTTGTTACAGGCCTTGCAAGGTATTTTGTAAATTACATTAGTTTTGCTTGTTCATTTTGAACCTTCCAGTTCAGTGAGCAAACCTACATCCAAAATAGGTGTGTTTGGAAAGGGTTAGGAATCTAGTAAAAGGGATGACAATGAGAACAGGGATAGTAAATACAGGACTGAAAGTGTATGAGTGCACGCAGTATACAAAATAAGGTAAATGAGCTTGTGAAACAGATTGCAGTTGGCCGGTATGATGTGATAAAAGGGAATCAAGACTGGGAGCTAAATATTCAAGAATATACATCCCATCGAAAGGCTGGTGGGCAGAGGGGCTGGGGTTGCCTTATTCGTAAGAAACGGAATTAAGATTAGATTAGATTAGATTACTTACAGTATGGAAACAGGCCCTTCGGCCCAACAAGTCCACACCGACCTGCCGAAGCGCAACCCACCCATACCCCTACCTTTACCCCTTTTTACCTAACACTATGGGCAATTTAGCATGGCCAATTCACCTGACCTGCACATCTTTGGACTGTGGGAGGAAACCGGAGCACCCGGAGGAAACCCACACAGACACGGGGAGAATGTGCAAACTCCACACAGTCAGTCGCCTGAGTCGGGAATTGAACCCGGGTCTCTGGCGCTGTGAGGCAGCAGTGCTAACCACTGTGCCACCGTGCCGCCCACAATTAAATTGATAGCAAGAAACTATGTGGGGTCAGATGATGTAGAATTTGTGTGTGGACAATCGAGGAACCTCTGAGATAACAAAAGGCAACTTTAATGAGAGTTATGTACACAGGCCTCCAAACAGTAGTCAGGATGTGGGATGCAAGGTGCACCAGGAATAAGAAAAAGTGTGTAAGAAAGGCAAGTTTAGAGTGATCTTGGGGGGATTTCAATATGCAGATAGACTGGGAAAATCAATTTGGCAGTGGATCGCAAGAAAAGGAATTTGTGGAACGTCTACAAGATGACGACTTGGAGCAACATGTGGTTTTTCCCACAAGGGAACAGGCAATTCTAGATTTAGAGATGAATAATGAGGCAGATTTGATAAGGGGGCTTCAGGTAAAGGAACCCTTCGGAGCCAAGTGACCATAATATGATAGAATTTACTCAGCAATTTGCTAAGAGAGAAGCTGGAATCAGATGTAATGTTATTACAGTTGAATAAAGGTAACTACAGAGGCATGAGGGGAAAGGTGGCCAAAATTGACTGAGGGAGGAGCTTAGCAGGAAAGACTGTAGAACAGCAATGGCAGGAGTTCCTGGAGTAATTCAGGAGACAGCAAAAAATCATCACTGGGGGAAAAAGAAGCAAACTAAAGAGAGGACAAGGCAACAATGACTGGAGGAAGTCAGGGAACAGTATAAAAGCAAAAGATATAATGTGGTCAGGAAGTAGAATCTTGGATGCCATTGTGAAGGATGAGATTTCTGAATACTTGGAAGTGCATGGTAAAATAGGGCAAAGTCAGCATGGTTTCATCAAGAGGAAGTCATTTCTGACAAATCTGTTAGAATTATTCAAGGATGTAATGAGCAGGTTAGATAAAGGAGAGCCAGTGGATGTTATCTACTGGTACTTCCAGAAGGCCTTTGACAAGGTGTTGTACAGGAAGTTGCTGAGTAAGATAAGAGCCCGTTAAAGGCAAGGTACTAACATGGATAGAAGATTGGCTGTCTGCAGAAAGCAGTGAGTGGGGATAAAAGGGTCCTTCTCAGGATGGCAGCCAGTGACCATCGGTGTTCTGAAAGGGTCAGAGTTGGGACCACAACTTTTCACTCTATACATTAATGATCTAGATGAAGGAACTGAAGGCAGATGATGCAAAGATCAATGGAGGAGGCAAGGGATTTAGACAGGTATGGAGAGTGGGCAAAGAAGTGGCAGGTGGAGTACAACGTGAGAAAGTGCGAGGTCATGCACTTCGGTAAGAAGAATAGAGGCAGAGACTATTCTCTAAATGGGGGGAAACTTCAGAAATCTGAAGTGCAAAGAGACTTTGAGGAAAGGGAAGACTCTTTAGAATGAAGATAAGGAGAAACTCCTTCAGCCAGAGAATATTGAATCTATGGAATTCATTGCCACAGAAGACTCTGGAGGCCAGGTCATTGAGTACATTTAAGATAGAGATGGGTAGGTTCTTGATCGTTAAGAGGATCAAAGGTTCCAAGGAGAAGGTAGAAGAATGGGGTGAGAAACTTATCAGCCATGATTGAATGGCTTAATTTCTGCTCTTGTGCCTATTGTCTTATGAGCCTGTGCATCTTGTTACAAACCAGCACAACGAATATTTTTATTAAAATGTAATTTACTAGAAAATGAAAGAGCAATTACTATACTTTTCTTGAGTAAAAGAATATCATCTAACAAAAAATACACCGACCGATTAAAGAAAATTTAGTCAAGAGTTCTTAGCCCGAGAGTTCGTTATACAACAGGGAAACAGACCCTTCTGTCCATGCTGATCAAGTTTCCCAAACTGAACTAGTCCCATTTGCTTGTGTTTGGCCCATTTTCTGTGGCTCAGTGCTAGGAACCCAGATTCGATACCACCCTCGGGCAACTGTCTGTGTGAACTGTCTGCATGGGTTCCTCGAAGTGATCCGGTTTCCTCCCACAGTCCAAAGCTGTGCAGTTTAGGTGAATTGATTATGCTAAATTGCCCATAGCGTTCAGGGATGTGTAAGTTAGCTGCATTAGTCAGGGGGGAAATATAGAGTAATAGGATAGGGAAATGGTCAACGTGAGTTACTCTTCAGAGGGTCAATGCAGACTTGTTGGGCTAAATGGCCCGTTTCCACACTGTAGAGATTCTATATAAAAAAAACTTCCTAAACCTTTCCTATTCATGTACCTGGAGAAAGTGAGGACTGCAGATGCTGGTGATCAGAGCTGAAAATGTGTTGCTGGAAAAGTGCAGCAGATCAGGCAGCATCCAAGGAGCAGGAGAATCGACGTTTCGGGCATGAGCCCTTCTTCATGAATGAGGAAAGTGTGTCCAGCAGGCTAAGATAAAAGGTAGGGGGGAGGGGCATTGGAAATGCGATAGGTGGAAGGAGGTCAAGGTGAGGGTGATAGGCTGGCCCCACTCCCACTCTGGACTATCACCCTCACCTTGACCTCTTTCCACCTATTGCATTTCTAACACCCCTCCCCCAAGTCCCTCCTCCCTACCTTTTATCTTAGCCTGCTGGACACACTTTCCTCATTCCTGAAGAAGGGCTCATGCCCGAAACGTCGATTCGCCTGCTCCTTGGATGCTGCCTGACCTGCTGCACTTTTCCAGCAACACACTTTCAGCTATTCATGATATTCCGATGTCTTTTAATATTGTAACTGAATCTGCATCTACCACGTTCTCCGACAGTTCATTCCACAGACAAACCATCTGTGTGAAAAGGTTGTCACTCCGGTGCCCTTTAAATTTTTCTCCTCTCACCTTAAAAGTGTCCTCTCGTTCTGGACTCCCCTACCCGAGGGAAAAGACCTTTACTATTCATACGCAGTCCTGACAATATCTTTTCCAAATTGAACATTTGCAGGCAATTTTTCTTCTCAGAGGTTGAACTCCTTTTGTGAGTGAATTAAATGAGATGTCTATTTCTTGATATTTAGTTTTATTGTCTTTTGGTGGTCTGAAATTACTATTTCATCTAGTTTAATATAATACATGGGTTATTTGGCATTGTCATTGTGGTCAGGTCAGCATTTGAACCGTGATGGTCTCTGGTAGTTAGGCCATATTTACCATTATTATAATTGTACCCCTGTTTGTTCTGAACTTCCCTGTATCAGAAAGAAATGTTTGCAATTTACCCCATCAAGTACTGTAAATCTTAGTGTAAATATTTAATTACATGGATGCACAGATTTGTTTATTTTGAGTAGATTACAAGGACCTAAGGACCGTATGGAATGCAGGCTGATGGGCAGTAGAAACAAAGCTCATTTGGTTTAAAAAGGTATTTTGATGTGCAGTGTCATAACCTACTATTTACAGTCCACAATCCAAGAGCTGGAAAGTGAAATTTGGTTGTGTAACTTTCTCAGCTGGCACTGATAGGCTAGGTTAAAAAACCTTGTGTTGTGAATTTCTATGATGTTGTCTGACTGAAAACTATTTAGATGGCATCTCTTGAGTTTTTAATAATCTTAGAACTGCATTAAGTCTTTCCAGTAACATCAACAGTGAACAGACCAGATGCCAGCTCTTTCTCCTCTCATTACACTAATCCAGTGTCAAGCTGGACTGAGCCATTAGAATACTGTAAATCAAGCCATGTTATTCCCAGAATCATTAAAATTAAATGATTTTGCTAAGAACAGAAGATTCTGTAATACCTGTCTTAGATCTGGGTCAACAAAGCAACAAATCAATTCTCTACACTTGATGGTACATAAAAATGTAGTAATTAACATTATCTATTTAAAATTCTAATTCCCTTATACCTCTGCCTTCTGTACATGTACAGAGAGAAAAAAAAATCAAAGAGATGGTCTTTTCAGCTTGTCAGAATTTTCTGCTCCTTGATTCCCCATTTCTAGATCTTTTCCTGTTTGTAGGGCACACAGGCTGATTTGATTAAAAGTGTGAACCAATCAGAGACCTTGAAGTCACAGTTTAGTCACATGCAAGGGAAATAATTTTGAGGCTTCAGATGATTTTTTTTTTACTGCAAAGCACAAACTCAATCTTTCCTCCAAATGACAAACGGTTTTTGACAAAATATTCAGAACCCAAGCTGTTCAGCTATCTGGGGGCCAGTTACAGTTCTTGGCAGGTAAAAAGGCCTTTGACATCAATGACTGGTCATTAGTCCAAAATCTAACCAATGACTTGTCGTTGAAAACTCCATTTAAGTGCACACCTTGGCTCATCTGTAAACGAGAGTTTGACTACCACTTGAAGCAGCAGCAGTGTAAGCAGCATTTACAATCAGTCAGGTTGGTTGCTTTTAAAAGTTTCTTTCCCATTCCAATCCACAATCTAAAATACAGAAAAATGATGTTACAACTACTGGGGCGTGGGGGTCACCCTCCCTTATATAATTCAAGCCAGGAAGACTTTAATCCATTACTGGCAGCTTTACCAATTACCCTCCAGTAATATAATGAGGATAACCCAAATTTTTCATATCTAGAAATTTTATTACAAAATAAATAAATTCAAGTTTAGTATTCAATGCTGCTAGAATCTGAAATTGTTTATAAACGATCCAGCATTAGTTATTTTCTGTGTTGCTCACTGATACAATCTCAGATTCCATCTCTTGGTGATTACTGCTCCTCTGAAGCTGATTGATTTAGAGAGTCAAGAATCCTTGGTGTCAGCACTCTCATGGACTTGATTTAGAGTCCCTGCTTCCCGCTTCAGAATAGTGAGCAGGGTCTGTGAACTTTCGAGGATCTGTATAGATAGAAGGAAACACCACATTAGTGCGTTTAACTGCTATCATTAGAAGAGGGAGAAATTGTATGTTTCTACAAGATCAAAAGTTGCATAGGCATCTCCCTTCATAAATTAGCTGAATTAAATCTGTGTCTGTGTGGGTTTCCTCCCACAGCCTGAAGATGTGCAGGTTAAGTGGATTGGCCATAGTATCCAGGGATGTGCAGGCTAGGTGGATTAGCTATAGGAAATGCAGAGTTAAAGGGATTGGGGAGTGGGGGCTTTGCCTGGGTGGGATGCTGTTGGGAGGTTGGTGTGGATTTGATGGGCTGAATGCCCTGCTTCTACACTGTAGAGGGTCCTTGATTTCTGCACTTCAATTCAGACCTCTTGCACTTTCCTGATTTCAATTGCCAACATTAGCAGACATGCCTTAGACTGCCTTGTATCCTTCGGTTTTGCTAGTCAGTGTTTTTTAAATATTTCACATGTTGCATTCTGTCTGATGCACCAAGCAAACATTTGGTGAGCTGAGACCTGATACTGGTAAACATACAAAACAGCAGCTATGACCAGACTGCATAAGATGAAAAACATCACTCAACCCCCTTGATCTGTTCTGACATTCAATGGGATCATGGATGATCCAACTCCATATTCACTCCATTCATCTGCTCTCAGTACTGCAAATCCTGCCTAACCAGGGTTTTCGATAACTGCAGCATAACATCTGCATCCATGTACTCTAGATATAAAGGCCTGTATTTCATTAGCGTTCTTGATTATTTCCTGCACCTGTTTCTGACATTTTAAAGATCTATATACCAGAGCTCTCCAGTCTCTTTTGACATCCACTCTTCATACCATCCAGCAAATGCCCTAATCTATCCTTTCTTGGTCCAAAATGGATAATCTCTCACTTGCTTACATTGAACTCAGTCTGCCACAGTTTTGACTATTCACTTATTCTATCAATTGTCTTCGTTAAGCAATAACTCATTTTTAAACTTTTTCAAATCAGTGTAGTCTTGCCCATCTCTACCTTTATAATCTCCTACAGCATGGTGGCTCAGTAGTTAGCACTGCTGCCTCACAGCACCAGGAATTTGGGTTCAATTCCAGCCCCAAGCAACTGTCTGTGTGGAGGTTGCATTTTTTTTTACTTAGTGTGGAAACAGGCCCTTCGGCCCAACATGTCCACACCAACCCGCTGAAGCGCAATCCACCCAGACCCATTCCCCTACATTTACCCCTGCCACTAACACTATGGACAATTTAGCATAGCCAATTCACCTAACCTACACATTTTTGGACTGTGGGAGGAAATCGGAGCACCCAGAGGAAATCCACGCAGACACGGGGAGAATGTGCAAACTCCACACAGTCAGTCAGTCGCCTGAGGTGGGAATTGAATCTGGGTCTCTAGCGCTGTGAGGCAGCAGTGCTAACCACTGTGCCCCCGTGGAGGGGACCCTGAGGGTGGGTTCATCTGGAGCCCTGCCTGGTTCAGGCTTGTTTGATCTTACCATTTTAATTCTCTCTTTATTTGGCTTCCAGCTGATTCACAATTTCTACATGAGCTTGTCATTCTGATTCTAAAAATGAATTTCAAATCCATCAGGTGCATCGCTACTTGAGAGTTTCAAAATTAGTATTAACTTGTATAACATCCTGTACTGATATGAAAATGTGCTTTTAAAGCCTCTAATTCTCACCTCATCATCCCCACTCAGCAGCCTCCCTTCCTAAATCCCCATCTCCTCACTCAGACATGCCTACACTCCTCAAATCTGCCCCCCAAACTCATAGCCCACTCCTCCTGCACTCTATCCAGATTCAGCTCCTTAACACTGCTTCTGCACATTGTATTGCTCTTCCTCTTCCTCAGTGGGTGACATTTGGATCCTGACTATTGGGCCTCCAGCCGGCTTGGGAGATTTGCCACTCGTATCACTCGGTGCTTGAGAAGCACTGGGGTCCCAAGTCTGCCAAGCTGTAAAAGGTTGCTCTGGACGGAATGTAATTGAGACCACAGCCAACTGGAATCTCTTTCCGTTCTGGAGTTGGAGCCTGAAGCTGAGCAGCGGGCTGTGGGTAGGTCTGGTCAGAGTTCTCCCATTGTGAACTCGGCTTTGGATTGGTTCCAATCTGCACTGTGCCATTGGTTCTCATAGCAGAGGTGATACCAGGAAGACGTATTATCATAAGCAGGCCTGACTATAGCAGCAGAAACAAAATCAAAGTACTGCAAAAATTCAAGTCTGGCAGCATCTGCGGAGAGAAAGCAGAGTTAAGGTTTCAGGTCTAGTGACCCTTGCTCAGAGCACCCGGGAGCAGCATGGCCTCGACATCTCACAAACTCAAAGTGATTCCAAGCCAAATTAACATCTGCAGAGGACTAAAGAATGAGGAGTCACGGATTCACCAGGCCAGGTGCGGGTAAGAACGTAATGTAAATGAATGGAATTCTACAATTCCAAAGTCAGAAATAATATATAAAACTGAAGAACAAAGTAAATAGGGAAGAAGGCAGGGAATTGAATAAATAATTTGCATCCGTGTTTGTAGTAGAGGATGCTAATAACATTCCAAAATGACTAAAAAATACTTGGGCTAAGAGGGAATAAGCAATAACTATCGGAGAGAAAGTACTAATTAATAGGTCAAAAGACCTACAAGTCCCCAGGATCTGACAGGTTACACCCCAGGATTTTAAAGGAAATAGCTTCAGAGATTGTGGATGCCCTAGTAATAATCCTTTAGGAATTCTTAGATTCTGGAAAAGATCTGGAGGATTAGAAAACTCCCAATGTAACACCCTTTTTTCAAAATTTGAATGAAACAAAAAAAAGGTACCTCTAGCTTAACATCTATTGAGGATCTAAAATTTGAATTTAGGCTGTTGTCAGAAGCAACAAGTAGATGTAGATTTTTATTAATGATAAAGTGGCTTTTCAATTTAACATAACAAAATGGCTTTAGATTTTCTTTGACACGGAACTTGAACTGTTGCTTTGCTAAGTTGGTTGTATTTAGAGATAAGAGAAAACAATGGAGTTATCATAATATGAATCATAAGACAGTGATTTGGTATTCGAACTAACCATGACAAGACGATTTACATAGTTAAGACCCCTTTCCCAGGGAATATCCTCTGATTAGCCTGTTGTCAATCATGTCACCATATTACAGTTGATTGGACTTTTCTTGTAATTTAAGGCTGTGCTGTCTCTTAAAAAAACATAAATAATGTGCAATTTTCGAATGTAATTGCACCATTTTTCCATGGAACACAGAAACTTTTAACCTCTGTGTTGCTGGACAAATCTGCGCCAGGTTGCCTTAATTTATTTAACTGGTAACCTTGCTTTAAACAGATTGTACTCCTAATGATTCTTTTGACTGATCTCAAACCAAGGGAGCCCCTCTGGAGGGGTCGAAATCTTCACTATTGTTGGGAAAATATCAAGAGTCTATGATTTTAGCATTTAGAAATACAAATTAATCAAGCAGAGTAAGCATGGTTTCATAAATAGGAAAACATGCCTGACAAATTTATTAGAATTTTTTGTGGTGGTAAGAAGCTGTTTAGATAAAGAGGAACCAGTAGATGTATTTGGATTTCCAAAAGACATTCAATGAATTACCATACATAATACTACTTAATATAATAGGAGTCTGTGGTGTTGGAGGCAGTACATTTGCATGAATAGAGGATACAGGCAGCCCAAAGAAGATTTACTAGCTTGTTTCTGGGTATGGAGGAATCTTATGAGGAGAGATTACGTAGAGTGGACTTGTACTCATGGAGTTTACAAGTATGAAGGGCTAATTTATTCAAATGTAAGATTCTTAGGAGATTGACTGCATTGATGCTGAGAGATTGTTTCCCCTGTGATAAAGTCTCAGACCAGAGAGCATAATCTTAACAGAGTTAGCCATTGGTCATTTAGGGTTTAGAGGGATATGGGCCAAATGCGACTAGATAAATTTCAGATAGCTGGTCGGCATGGATGAGTTGGACCAAAGGGTCTGTTTCCATGCTACACAGCTCTATGACTCTATTTAAGACATAGGAATTTCTTCTTTCAGGGAATCTGTGGAATTCTTTATCATAGAGGGCTTGGTCATTAAAAATCTATTCAACTCCGTCTTGAATGTCCTTCAGTCAGGGAATCAAGGGTTATGGGAAAGGCAAAGTGGAGTTCCGGATTGAATTGAATTCAGATCATTGAATGATGGAACAGACTTGGTGGGTTGAATAGCCCACTTTGTTCCTCAGTTTTTGCAAGTCCACCAAGTCGTAGAAATTTCTCATCTTTTGAATGGTTCAGTCCCATCTCAGCTAGCCATCAGGCAGTATTTACATGAATCTTGGGGGAATTTCAATCTAATGGATGCATCTTCTTGTGTGACCATTTTACAAACCTTCATATAAGCAGCTTCAGTCTCTGCAATAGTTCTATCAAATTCATTTCGGGTTGCCATTTTGCGTGCCAGACTCTCATTGACCTTAGCAAGTTTCTCTGTCAAAATGCGAATATCATTCTGCAACTTGTTCTTCTCTTCCTCTTCTTGTAGGATTTGTTGGTTCAGCTCTTCTCGCTTTGTACACAAATCCTCGATACCTGGAATAACAATAAGCAGTCACAGCAGAACATATAAAACACACAGTCTTTTATGTATTAAGGGACACAGTATAGTATTCACAGGCAGTTCAGTCACAATCTAATTAAACAGCAGAACAAGCTCAAAAGGGCTAAATGGGCTCCTTTTGCAAACTGTCCCAGAACTTTGTGGGAAGTGATTACTAGGCCTCTTGCTGACACGCTTGTATCATTGATAGCCACTGACGAGATCCCACAAAACTGGAGAGAGGCTAATGTTGTGTCATTGGGGAAATGTAAAAGTAATAGGGAAGTGAAATGGGTCTGGGTGGGCTACTCTTTGGAGGGTTGGTGTGGACATGTTGGGCCAAATGGCCTGTTTCCACACCGTAGTAATTCTATGATTATTTAGGAAAAGTGGTAAGGAAAAGCCAGGGACTATAGAACAGTGAGCCTGACATCAGTAATCGGTAAATTGTTAAAGGGGATTCTGAGGGACAGGACCTACTGTACATGTTTTTGGAAAGGCAAGGACTGATTAGGGATAGTCAACATGGCTCTATGTGTAGGAAATCGTTTCTCAGTAACTTGATTGAGTTATTTGAAGTGGCAAAGATTGATGAAGGCAGAGTGGTGGATATTGCCTTATATGGATTTCAGTGGGGCATTCTACAAGGTCCCGCATGGTAGACTGGTTAGCAAGATTACATGGAATTCAAGGAGAGCAAGCCATTTGGATACAAAACTAGCTTGAAGGGAGGAGACAGGATGATGGTGGAGGTTTGTTTTTCAGACTGGACACCTGTAACCATCAGTGTGTCGCAAGAATCGGTGCTGGCATCACTGCTTTTTTGTCACTTACATAAATGATTTGCACATAAAAATATAGGAGGAATGATTAGTAAGTTTGCAGATTAGACCAAAACTGGCAGTGTAGCAAACAGTGAAGAAGGTTATCTCAGATGGGTTGAGGAGTAGCAGATGGAGTTGAATTTAGATAAATGTGAGGTGTTGCATTTTGGTAAGGAGAATCAGGGCAGGACTTATCCAGTTAATGATAAGGTCCTGTGGAGTGTTGCTGAATAAAGAGAACTTGTGATAGTCCTATGAGAGTTCATAGTTCCTTGAAGGTGGAGTCACAGGTAGTCAGGGCGTAGTGAAGAAGGGGTTTGGCATGCTTGACTTCATTGGCCAGTGCATTGAGTAAAAGGTGGGGATGTCAAGTTACAGCAGTACAGAACATTGGTTAGACTGCTTTTGGAATACTGGTCAACTCTGGTCTCCCTGCTTTGAAAAGGTGTTAAAGGGTGCAGAAAAGATTTACAAGGATGTTGCCAGGGTTGCTCGATTTGAGCTAAACGAAGAGGCTGAATATGCTGGGGCTGTTTTCCCTGGAGCATCGGAGGTTGAGGGGTGACCTTTTTGGTGTTCATATAATGATAGAGGGCATGGATAGAGTGAATAGCCAAGGTCTTTTCCCAGGATAGAGGAGTCCAAAACTACAGAGCATAGGTTTAAGGTGAGAGGAGAAAGATAATACTGGGACCTAAAGGGCAACTTTTTCAATCAGAAGGTGGTGTGTGTATCGATCGAGCTGCCAGAGGAAATGGTGGAGGCTAGTACAATTACAACTTTTAAAATGCATCAGGATGGATACATGAATAGAAAGGGTTTAAGAGGGATATGGGCTAAATGCTAGCAAATGGGACTAGGTTAATTTCGGACACCTGGGTCACTATGGACGAGTTAGACCATCTGTTTCTGTGCTGTAAAATGCTACGTGTTACACTTCTGCATTTTAGTTGCAGCTCTATTTCTTTCTCGGGATGAAACTCTTGCAAAACCCAGAACAAAATGAATGCCCAACCAGTTAAATGGGAAATGAGCTGGTGAACTTGAATGGAGACACAAGCAACAAAGCCAAGCTACCCAAGGTGACGAATCGAACCTCATCTTCCATCTCTCAGGTTGGTCAACAAGAAGAACTTTCTGACTTCTTTCAGCATGAGTGCACTGCTCCGAATGGTCAACAGGATGTGTTGCTTGATACAATCCATTAGTCATTGGGACATGCGGCCTACAACCCTGGCTTCACACTGGCACTGCGACTTATTTTGGGATGTTGAGGTTGTAAAAGTTGTAAACTGACTGGCTCAGCCTCACACTGTAGTCAGGGAAAAAGATGGAGTCAGCAAGGAGTGTGAACAATAGTTTTGATGTTCTCAATATTTCATTAGGAGTAACGTTGGTTTATCAAGTACTAGATGATTGGCAATTGGCATATCAAATTAGGAAGCAAGCAGGGATGACAAGTAGTGCCTGGGTTGGGCTGTGTCATCCCTAAGCATGTGGAAATTGACTGAGTTTTTAGGTAAGGTTGCCAAGGATCAGCATGCAAATATGAAACTGGAATCCAGAAAACTGACAGTCAGAGCTGACAGATTAATACAAACAGTGTTGTCAAAGCACAAATTTAAATTAAATTAAAATTAGTTTAACATTTAAAATCAAAAAGCCGAGAAGTTGATACAATTAGGTGACCTATCAGAGTAGCCAGCCCCCCTGCCCATCTCACAGACCTGCACTCTAATTCCAAAACCCCAACACATCCAACTCTTCAGTCCTTGACAACACAACCCCGCATGCTCTGCTTCCTTCCATCATTTCTCATCCCACTTCAGATTCCCCTATTCACAGCTCATCCCCCCCACCTTGCCTCCTCCAGGACCACCACATACTCTTTACCCATCCACCCCCCATCTTCCCCACTCTACACTCACCCTATCACTGGTGTAATGTCCCACCCCATCCCAT
>NC_057739.1:3479039-3553231 GCF_004010195.1 Chiloscyllium plagiosum
CGTACCTCCCACCCACTGTTACCCCCCTCCTCCCCGACCCCGAGATTCCCTATGCCATCACTCCCGACCGTCCTCTCCCTCCTCCCGACGCTCACATTTCACCAGCTCGTTGTTGTAACTCTGCAGCGCGGCCCCTTGCTGGGACATGGCGCCTTCCCGGTAACTAGAGGAACCGCTCGAGCCCTGCCTGCGTCATCAACCTGCGACCGAACGTTGACCCTGTGACGACATTCCGCTGCGACAGCTTGCTGTCATGGCAACAGTTCATCTATGGTTTTTCCTTCCAGTGAAATCGTCATCTGTTTAGTTCCAGAATGTAACTAAGATTGACAATAATCGTCACAATTTAAAGAAAAAAGGATTACCGGCAAAAAAACTGGGGGACTTTCAGGTACACGCACCCCGCTGCGCGCGGGTCTCAGTGTCACTGCCTGGTGATTACTGCGCAGGCGCGTTCCCGCACTGGGCGCGATGGCGCTGCTGGAAACTTCTCGTTCGTGCGGCCTCAGCCTGTCAGCCGCCTGGAGTAGACTGAGCGCCGGCCTCGTCCCCCTCTCTGCACTCGGCCTGGTGAGTGCAGACTCGGATTCTCGGTTCATGTTTGTCTGCCACATTGAAGGAGAATGGTGGCCGAGTCTACACTGGGCAGGACGGTGTCTGCTTTGGTGAAGAGGGTCCCCTTCAGGATAAGGCGCGGAGGGGTCTGGTGGAGGTAGTGCCCGCCCACCCCTTTAATAAGGGGCTACTGGAGCTGGTGCCCCTCTGGATAAAAAAAATGTGGTGCCCCCTTTAATAAGGGGCTGTTGGAGGTGGTGCCCCCTAGATAAGAGGGTGGTACCCCCTTAATATGGGGTTGGGAGGGTGGGGATGGGTAGTAGGAGAAAGTGAGGAATGCAGATGCTGGAGATCAGAGTCAAGAGTGTGCTGCTGGGAAAGCACAGCAGGTCAGGCAGCATCTGAGGAGCAGGGGAATCAACATATCGGGCATAAGCCCTTCATCAGGAAGCTGCCTGACCTGCTGTGCTTTGCCAGCAGCACAGTCTTGACTCAGTTGGGGTAGTGCCCCTCTGGATAAGGGGCTGGAGAGTTGCGGTTCCCCTTGGATAAGGGGCTGATGATCTTTGGAGGTACACTTCAGCAATGGCTATGTTCGTTGATCTTGCTAATGGGTAGGATCTGGGGCTTGAAGTTTAGAGCAGTTATGAAATGGCACTATGGCTACACACTGTCTAATCAACTTGACAAACCCATAGCTCCATAATCTGCTTTGCATCCTCTGTTCCACCCAACGTCTCACCTGAGCTAACCTCATCCGTATTGCTCACCCTCTGTCCTTCCCTGTCTACTTTCCCCTTCTCTGACCTGATTGATGGCCACACCTTTAAACTGTTCTAAAGTGACACCATTATACCTGTTAAGATTCACTGATGACAACATTTCTCTAGGTGTAACTGTTTTATTATGAAGATGTTTGATGATGATTTGTTTCTGATAACAATGACAGCAGTGCAATTTTAATTTTAAGGGGTGGCACGGTGGCTCAGTGGTTAGCACTGCTGTCTCACAGCGCCAGGGACCCGGATTCAATTCCTTCCTCGGGCGACTGTGTGGAGTTTGCACATTCTCCCCCTGTCTACTTGGGTTTCCTCCCACAGTCCAAAGATGTGCAGGTTAGGTGAATTGGCCATGCAAAATTGCCCGTAGTGTTTCGTGCATTAGTCAGGGGTAAATGTAGGGGAATGGGTCTGGGTGGGTTGCTCTTCGGAGGGCCAGTGTGGACTTGTTGGGCCGAAGGGCCTGTTTCCACATTGTAGGAAATCTAATCTAATCTACATTAAGCTGAAGTGGTTCAAATGTTGGGAAGTGTAGAGGAGCAATGAAAGAATGAGTTTTTGTGTTTAAATATCCTTTTTTAGGAAGCGTCTGGATTGGGAAGTGGGAGTGACTTCGTTGAGGATGATCTGCATGTTGCATTAGAAACTTTACGGCAGCATGGTTTGCAATCCGTGGCAATGGAATGGTTTATGGAGGTGTTGCAGGTAGACCTTCAGAAGAACATTGCAGCAGAGTTCTGGGACTTTCTCACACAAAGAGAGAACATGGTGACAGAGCAACAGCGCTCAAAGCTCCTATATGATGCCTTCTATATGCTGGATCAAAGACTAGCACCCTACTTGTGCAGTCTGAAATATTTAGAGACTTGGATTGAGGCGGGTCTGATTATCAGTGTAGGACCTGGAACACTAAGGGATAAGGTCTACACGATGGTTAAAGCTGTGTTGTTCTTCTCAACTGTACAACCCTTTCAGGAGATTATACATGAGTTTTACACTCGTGCTTTCAGTATCTATGTGCACCAAGACAAGACCCTACGGAATGGAGATAGCATGAATGAAGAGGAAGATGAGAATGCAGTCGATGATATAGAACTGCTAAACTGTGCTGGCTGTAATGCTGCGAAAGAGCAATGCTGGTGTACCACTGCTGTGGAGCAGTTTGCAAAAGTCAATCACGTATTGTAAGTATCAATCTTTTGTTCATAATTTAGCAGTTTGCCAGTTGTACTTTTTAGTGTCATCCCGTTCCCACCTCAGTCGAAACAAAACACTCAGAGACATAGCATAGTTTTACCTCCTTCATCTTTATTCCTGGACCCTGGAGAGAGAGAGAGAGAGAGAGAATGATGGCCCATGTGCACAGAGACATGAGTTTTCGGTCTTCTCTCAAACAGCAGTTTCTTAATGAATTATGTAGTCACTTACAGGAGGAGCATCCAGATAAGGCAACATATGTATTGATTGGGTGACAGTTACAATCAGTGAGTGTCAATAGTAAAGATTAAGCCATCTGCTGTTACACAATGAATAACTGGCTTCACATAATAAATATATTTCACCTTGATAACTGACTTTACATACTGAATGCTTCTTCACCTTGTTAAATGGCTTTACATAATGAATGCTTTTCTACCTTGTTAACCCACTACCCTTACCTTCAGCACCTCATTGTTCACTGCAAGTTCTTATCTGAGCTGAGTCATGCTAGTTGAACCTTTTGTTTCCCAAAACTCAAAACTTACCTCTTTCCTTACCTGCTCATACCTTATACACTTTCTCATTCCTTCCTCTTATTATTTCATGATAAACCACCTAGATGGCACTACCAGCTTTCATAAGACTCTGACAGCCAATATTTGAGCAAGTTATTGACACACAGCGATTATAACAACAAAAATTACAAGTCCATTACAGTAAATAGAGTTTGAAGAATCCTCCCATGTGGAAAAAATTTGATAGTGATTTAGAAGCTTCTGTCTTAAGCTTCCAATAACAATGAGAGCAGTGCAATTTTAATTACATTGAGCTGAAGTGGTTCAAATGTTGGAAAGTGTAGAGGAGCAATGAAAGAATTAGTTTTTGTGCTTCCCCTCCAAGTCGAGTGGAAATGAGCTAGTTCTCTAAAGTCTCATTCAGTAAAGTCCAACCTGAAAAGGAAATCCTGTCTGGCCTTGCACACCACTCCATGGAGAAATCTGAATTCTTGGATAAGGGCAGTCAAATATTTAACAAAGCTGACGAGACTTGCGTCCTTACAGCGATGCTTCAGATGGAGTATACCACACATCTGAGTGTGCAGTGCAGCTGCAGGTTAGGTGAATGCAGCAATCTTTGCTGCTTCTGCTCCTGCTCTGCTGTTAAATGTAACAAAGCCGTCTGGCTGTTGTGATGTTAACTTGATCCGTGAACCTTCACATCCCTTAAATGATCGAACAACGAGGTAAAGCTCACGTGGTTTAATGTACATAGGAAGGCCACTGACAAAAAGCTTATCAACTGTTAGTTTCTTCACTTTTCGTGCTCATGACTGGGGAGCTGATTGAATCTGTTGGATCAGGTTGTGGAGGGCAATGGTCCGAAGGAGTACTTTACCTGTGAATGAAGAAACTCAAGAGACGATGTTAGCTGCTGAAAGTATCTCTGCATTTCCTGTCTCATTCCTTCCTTGCCAAGATGGTTATCAGTATGAAGACAGTCATATGTTTAACTACACTAAATTGTGTCTGCCTATTTCAGTCTTCTTTGAATTCTTAAAGTCTATTACTCTGTTCACTATTTATGACATTATCAAGTTTTATACAATCCATTAACTTTTAAATTGTACTACCTCAACAATCAGTCAATTATAAACAATAATCAATGGCCCTACAATCAAACCCTCAGGTATCCTGTTCAGGTTATTCAAAAATTATTTTCCTTTAACAATAATTTGTTACCAATAATACTTTAACAGCAATACTTGGCTAATGTGAAAGCTGTCAGGAAAAGTATTTCCAAAATCTAGAACAGCAGGAAAATAGCAAAATGTTTCCTGTGCTTTAGCAATTGAAGAGGCGGTTTCAGTTCAGATTTAAATCTCAAATATTTGTGGGAAGTAAATGCAGAATATTTCAAAATATGTTCTCCAAATGAAACTTCCCAAATAAAATAGCTGGAATCATTCATTGTGTAACCGCAGATGTTACATCTTTTCTATTGACACTCGCTGATTGTAATGGTCACCCAATCAATATGTATGTTACCTTCTCTGGCTGCTCTTTCCTGTAAGTGACTATATAATTCATTAAGAAACTGCTGTTTGAGAGAAGACCGAGAACTCATGACTCTGTGCACATGGGAGATCATTCTCCCTCCCTTCAGAGCCCAGAATAAAGATGAAGGAGGGAAAGGTATACTATGTCTCTGAGCGTTTTGCTTCAACTGAGACGGGAACGGAACGCCAATATGAACTCTCCTGCTTCTCACATGATGCCTGAACTGCTATGTTTTTTCCAGTGTCACACTTTTTGATTAATGCTGTAAATATGGCCTAACCAAAGTCTTAGAAATTTGTAATGTGACATCCTGACTCATGTACTCAGTTCACCGACCTTTACTGCCCTCTCTACTGTGTGGCCACTTTCGGGGAGCTATGGATTTGAACCCCAAGATCCCTCTATACATCAATGCTGTTCAGAGTCCCACTATTAATTAAGTACTTTTCCTTAACCTATGTTCTCCCAAAATGCAGCACATCACACTTACCCAGGTTAAGCTCCATCTGCCATTTCTCCGCCCGTATTTGCGACTGATCTACATCTGGCTCTATCCCTTGACAACCTTCAGTACTCTCCACAAGGCAACTGATCTTTGTATTATTTGCAAACTTACTAACTCACCCATCTACATTTTCATCCAAGTCATTTATATAAGTCACAAACAGCAGAGGTCGCTGCAGTCATGGACCTCCAGCCAGAAAAACACCCACTCCACCACTTTTCTTGTATTAAACTTTTCTTTTAAGGTTTCTTGGTTTTGTTTTGTCTTCTCACTCACACGCTGAGAAGGGAGAAAGATATTTTCTGCATGTAGGTTCAGGATTACGCTGGCTGCACAGCTCCCACCAGTGTGTAACAGACTGTAGCGTGACCAATCTGAGAGCTGTTGTCAAGTAGTTTTTTCCTTAACTTAAAACCCCCGGCACTGGCTCTGACTCATTATGACGATCCAACTACTTCAAAAGCAACATAATCTTTACAGCTAAAAATGTGCATCACCTGTTATTTCAAGTTGCGATACTCATCTGGTATTTTAGCTGTATAGCAATATCTGACTTCCATTCCCATTTATAGTTCAACTGGGGTTCCTTGCAGTAGGCGGGATGTACGTGTGAGAACTATACTGGGTAATGTATGCCTTCCAATGTTCCACTCTTCATTACTGACAACAGTTTAGCAAAATGGAGAGGTTTAAATAGGGAATTTGAGGGAAATTAGACCAGGCACCTCGTGGCATAGCTGTCAATGGTGGAGCATTTAGAAGTGATCAGAGGTCAAAATTAAAACCTAATAATTTGTTGGATCTCGGGCGGGAGAAGGTTGCAGGAATGGAGAGGGACATTGTTATGGAGGAAATTAAAAATGTAAGAATGTGAATTTTAAAATCTCTGGCATTGTTAAACCAGGGCTGCAAAGGGTGGTGCTGGAAAACCACAGCAGGTCAGGCAGCATCCGAGGAGCAGGACACTTGGACATTTTGTGCATAATCCCTTCAGGAATGGGTGTGGGGGTGTATTATGGGGCTGAGAGTTAAATAGGAGGATGGGGGTGTGGTAAGGTAGTTGGGAAGTCGATAAGTAGATGCAGACGAGGTGTTCTTCTTCTAGTTTGCAGTGGAGGCAGCCCAGGAGTTGCAGATCCTTTGGGGAGTGGGAGGGGGAGTTGAAGTAGTCAGCCACAGGGCGATGGGGTTGTTTAGTGCATGTGTCCCAGAGATGTTCCCTGAAACATTCTGCGAGTTGATGTCCTGTCTTCCCAAAGTAGAGGAGACCACATTGAGAGCAATGAGCACAGAAGATGAGGCGTTTGGATGTGCAGGAAAATCTCTGCTGGATGTAAAAACATCCTTTGGGGCCTTGGACTGAGGTGATTGGGGAGGTGAGGATGCAAGTTTTACACCTCTTGCGGCAGCAAGGGAAGGTGCTGTGTGTGGAGGGTCATTTGGTGGGGGCCATGGACCTGACAAAGGGATCACGGAGGGAATGGTCTCTGTGGAATGCAGATGGGCTGTGGAGGGAGGTATATCTCTGGTGGTGATGTTAGGTTCCTTTTTCGAGGTTTCACACACGAGATGTAATTTGCACACGCCGACTTCTACAAACAGTCAAAGTTTATTAAAGCTTATACAAGCTAGGTGACCCCCTTTTACTCCCCCCTTCGCAGGCATGAGAGGTCGAGTCAAAAGAGGCCCTGAACATCATGAATGTTGTCCCCAGCCAATTCCAGAATGTTCAGTCAGTGCAGTTTAACTCTTTAATATTGCACAAATGTCCAGATAAATATTCAGAATTTAATCTTTTAAGGGGAGAGGGATGAACTGGAGATCGTTGCACACATTGGTACTAACAACATAGGAGAAGAAAAGTGAATATAGGAAGTTAGACAGGAATTAAAAAGGAGGTCCTCGAAGGTGCCAATATCTGTATTACTCCTTGTGCCAGCAGCTAGTGAGGGTAGGAATAGGAGGATAGAACAGCTGAATGCATGGCTGAGGAACTGGTGCAGGGGAGAAGGATTCACTTTTTTTTGGATCATTGGAATCTCTCCTAGGGTAGAAGTGACCTGTATAAGAAGGACGGAATCTACTGACAGGGAGATTTGCTAGGGATGCTTGGGAAGATTTAAACTAGTAAGGTGGGGTGTGGAACCAGGGAGATAGTGAGGAAAGAGATCAGCCTTAGACTTGGACAGTTGGGAAAAGCAGCAAGTCAAAGAGCCAGGACAGGCAGGAACAAAGCAGAGAAGGAGGTAGGGCAGCTAAATTAAACTGCATTTATTTCAATGCAAGAGGCCCAGCAGAGATGGCAGATGAGTTCAGGGCATGGTTAGAAACATGGGATTGGGATATCATGGCAATTAGAGACATGGCTCAGGGATAGACAGGACTGGCAGCTTAATGTTCCAGGATACAAATGCTACAGGAAAGGTAGAAAGAGGGGCAAGAGAGGAGGGGGAGTGGCATTGTTGATAAGGGCTAACATTATGACTGTACTTAGGGAGGAAAGAAGAAATGGATGATCACCTTACTGGAATTGTACTGTAGTAAGTGAGCTATTGAGGAACAAATTTGTTAGGAGATCTCAATTATCTGTAAGAATAATAAGATGGTTATGATAGGGGGTTTTAACTTTCCAAACATAAACTGGAACTGCCACAGTGTTAAGGGCTTGGATAGAAAGGAATTTAAGTAAATTCAAGAAAATGTTATGATTCAGCATGTGATGCATTTACGAGAGAAAGTACAAAACTTGATCTACTCTTGGGAAATAAGGCAGGGCAGGTGACTGAAGTATCAGTGGGGGTGCACTTTGGGGCCAGTGACCATAATTCTGTTGGTTTTAAAATAGTGATGGAAAATGATAGACTGGATTGTGGGCAGCACGGTGGCACAGTGGTTAGCACTGCTGCCTCACAGCGCCAGAGACCCGGGTTCAATTCCCGACTCAGGCGACTGACTGTGTGGAGTTTGCACATTCTCCCCGTGTCTGCGTGGGTTTCCTCCGGGTGCTCCGGTTTCCTCCCACATTCACAAAGATGTGCGCGTCAGGTGAATTGACCATGCTAAATTGCCTGTAGTGTTAGGTTAAAGGGGTAAATGTAGGGGTATGGGTGGGTTGCGCTTCGGCGGGTCGGTGTGGACTTGTTGGGCCGAAGGGCCTGTTTCCACACTGTAAGTAATCTAATCTAATCTAATCATTACAATCATAGAAACCCTACAGTGTGGAAACAGGCCATTTGGCCCAACAAGTCCATACCGACCCTCTGAAGAGTATCACACCCAGACCCATTCCCCTACCCTATTACTTAACATTGCCCGGACTAATACACCTCACCTACACATTCTGGAACACCACGGGCAATTTAGCACGACCAATTCACCTAACCTGCACATCTTCAGACTTTGGGAGGGAACCGGAGAACCCGGAGGAAACCCATGCAGATACGGATAGAATGTGCAAACCCCACACAGACCGTTGCCCAAGGCTGGAATCGAACCCTGGTCCCTGGTCCTGTGAGGCAGCAGTGCTAACCACTGAGCCATCGTGCTGCCCCGATTTGAAAGTTAAAAGTTTTAAATTAGGGAAGGCAGTTGAGGGATTGACAGTATTAGGCAAGATTTTTCAAAAGTTGATTGTGGAGAAAGTTTCCAAATAGACAGAAGGCTGCAAAATGGGAACCCTTTAAAAATGACATAACAAGAGTCCAGAGACAGTATGTTCCTGTTAGAGAGAAGGGCATGGTTGGTAGGTGTAGGGAATGCTGCTTGACTAGAGAAATTGAGGCCTTTATTAAGAAAAAGAAGGAAGCTTATATCCGGTATAGACAACAGAGGTCAAGTGAATCCTTAAAGTATAAAGGTAGTAGGAATATGCTTAAGAGGGAAATCAGGAGGGCAAAAAGGGGGCATGAGATAGCTTTGGCAAACAGGATTAAGGAGATTTTATAAATACATTAAGGACAAATGGATGTCCAAGGAGAGAATAGGGCCCCTTAAAAAACTGCAAGGCCACTATGTTTGGAGATGGGGAGATACTAAACAACTATTTTGCGTCAGTGTTTACTGTGGAGTGAGATATGGAAGGTACAGAACATGGGGAAATAAATAACGACATCTTGAAATATGTGCTGGAGGAGAAGGTGCTGGACGTCTTAAAATGCATAAAGGTGGATAAATCCTCAGGACCTAATCAGATGTACCCTAGAACTCTGGGAAGCTAGGGAAAAGATTGCTAGGTCTCTTGCTGAGATATTTGATTTATCGATAACCACAGGTGAGATGCCCTAAGACTGGAAGTTGGCTAACAAGGTACAACCATTCAAGAAAGGTAGTAGGGAAAAGCCAGGGAACTACAGACCAGTGAGCCTGACATCAGTGGTGGGCAAGTTGTTGGAGGGAGCCCTAGGGACAGGATTTACATGTATTTGGAAAGGCAAGGACTGATTAGGGGTAGCCAACATGAGTTTGTTCATGGGAAATCATGTCTCACTAACTTGATTGAGTTTTTTGAAGAAGTGACGAAGAGGATTGATGAGGACACAGTAATGGACGTGATCTATGTGGACTTCAGTAAGGTATTCGACAAGATTCCTCATGGTAGATTTGTTAGCAAGGTTAGATCTCATGGAATTGAAAAATGTGGTGCTGGAAAAACACAGCATGCCAGGCAGCATCCGAGGAGCAGGAGAATCGACGTTTCGGGCATAAGCCCTTCTTCAGGAATGAGGCTGGTGTGCCCAGCGGGCTGAGATAAAAGGTAGAGGGGAGGGAATTTGGGGGAGGGGCGCTGGGAACACGATAGGTGGAAGGAGGGTGAGGGTGATAGGCCGGAGGGGGGGTGGGGTTGGATGATCTACGGCCCTTAATAAACCCCATCTGATCCTCCTTTATGATATGTGGCAGTACCCTTTCTAGTCTCAATGCTAACGTTTTAGAAAGGATTTTAAAATCTACATTTAGCAAGGGTATTGGTCTGTATGACGTACAATCTTCTGGATCCTTTCCTTTTTTAAGGATAAGAGAGATATTTGCCTCTTTCAGCGAAGGCGGTAGACAGCCCTGACTATATGCATAGTTATACATGTCCATAAGTGGACCAGCCAGTATTCCTGTAAATTCTTTATAGAATTCAGCTTGAAAGCCATCTGGGCCAGGTGCCTTACCGCTCTGAAGTTGCCTGATTGCGTCAAGTATTTCTTGGACTGTTAGGGGAGCATTTAAGACCGATACCTGTTCCGGAGTTAGACCCAGAAAGGTCAAATTTTAAAAAAATGATTGCATCCTCCTAGTCCTGTCTTCACAATCCTACGATTTATATAATTCAGAATAAAATTTTCTAAAGATTGCATTAATCTTTTTATGATCATGAGTCAAAATACCCGTACTTTCCTTGATAGACGTGATAGTTTGAGGGGCCTTTTGTTTCTTTGCAAGAAAAGCTAAGTATCTACCCGGTTTGTCGCCAAATTCATATAACCTTTGTTTTGCAAATAATATTTCCCTCTTAGCCGTTTGGGTAAGCGTAGTGTTTAGAGCTGTCCTAAGGGCCGTAATCCTTTGCAATTTAATAATAGAAGGTCTATCAGCATAGGCAGTTTCAGCTGCTTTTAAGCGAGCTTCGAGCTGACGCTGTTGTTCTCCCTTTAATTTTTTCTGGGTTGCTGAGTAGGAGACGATCAAACCTCCCGCGTAAGCTTTGATGGTTTCCCACATCATTGATGGGTTGCTAGCCGTACCTAAATTAATTTCTAAAAAAGTTTTAAATTCTTGAGAGAAGTACTTTACAAATTTACTGTCTTTCATTAGGAAGGGGTCCATACGCCAATGCTGAGGGGATGTCCCATTGTTCCTCACCTTAGTTTCCATATACACAGCAGCATGGTCGGAAATTGCTATACTACCTATTTTACAGGATGATATGGAATTTTAAAAAATCGAGGGGGCAAAAAACATATCAATTCTGGTATGGCATTTATGTGGATTGGAGTAAAAAGAAAAAATCTCTGCCCTGTGGATGGAGAAATCTCCATCCATCTACTAATCCTAATTCTTTGTTCAGATCCATCAATTGTCGAGATCTGGGAGATGCTCCTGCAGTACTCTTGGGAATCCTATCTATTTCCGGATCCATAATACAATTAAAGTCTTCCCCTATAATTGTATGACGGGCACCAAGAGCCATCAATTTTGAGAAGGCTTCCGTTATAAATTTAAAGGGGTGTGCCGGGGGGCAGTACAAATTTAAAATCCCATATTCCTCTCCATTTATAAGGGCTTTAATCAGAATATATCGTCCAGATTCATCTTTTATCTGATTTAGGATTTTGAAAGGGAAATTCTTCCGAACAAGATTAAAAACAACCCTAATTTTTGAGCTAAAAGAAGAAAAAAAGGCCTGATCAAATCCACCCTGTTTTAATTTCAAGTGTTCTTTATCCAACAGATGTGTCTCCTGTAGGAGAGCAATATCAACTCTTTCTTTCTTAAGATTTGATAATATTTTCTTCCTTTTGACTGGTGAATTACTTCCCTTGACATTCCAGGTGCACCATTTAACCGACTGATCAACCATAATCATCCGGGCAAATCCGAGATCCCCCGGGAGGGGAAACTCTATCCAAAACATCCCGAGCATAGAGCATATAAAATTCACAAAAATAAAGGCTCTTTAATACACTCACAACAGTATAATAAAAAAACTATTTCTAAATAATAAAAAAAAACGTATTTAAATGGAGATTTTCCCCCTTGTTCCCAGGGGGTGTCACTTCCTTTCCAAAGGTCCATCGTATCCTGTCCCAACCAATGCCCCACCCTTGACCCAGGCGCTCCTCAATAGGATGAGGAGAATTCAGATATAATACAAAGCTTGAGTTAACAGTGAGCACCCTACCCTCACCCCCCCCACCCACACCTGGATATATTTGGTAATGTTAATACCATGTATAAACATATATAATAAATAAATCCCTCTCCCCACCCCCCAAGATAATACTAAACAGTAAGGCAAGAAAAAAGAAAAAGGAGGGGGGATATAAACCGGAGTGGGGGAAAGGCAAACCAACATCCATTGTCTCTTACAATTTATCTAAGAGAGTCCAAAAATTCCTTGGCCTTTTCTGACGATCCGAAGTTATACACGGATCCTTCATGGTTAAAGCGTAGCGTCGCTGGGTAGCATAAGGAGTACTGAATATTTAAGTCCCTTAAACACTTCTTCACCTCATCGAATGCCTTCCTCTTTCGGACCAGAGCTGGGGAAAAGTCCTGGAATAACATGATCTTGGATCCTTTATAGATCATGGCTTGGGAATCTTTTCCAAGATTTCTAGAGGCTTCTAGGAGTATCTGCCTCTCCCTATAGCTCTGCAGCTGGAACAGGATGGGGTGAGGGCGCTGGTTCGAGCCGGGCCCGCGTATTGCGACCCGGTAGGCCCATTCTACTCTTACCTGGCCTGATCCAGCCTCCAGATTTAAAAGCTGTGGCAGCGACTGCTCAAGAAACGCTGTAAGCTGGCCTTCCTCTTCCCGTTCAAGAAGGCCCAGCAAACGAATATTTTTTTGGCGACCTCATTATCGAGGTCATCAATATGATTCTCTAAGGTCTGGACTCGCTGTTCGAGAGTCCGGACCTGATCCACGGCCGATTGCGCTGTGGTTTCGGAGGTCGCGGCCTTTAGCTCCACCCCTCCAACTCGGCACTCGATTTCTTTAATGTCTCGGTCGTGCTTTTGCAGCGCGGCCGAGAGTGAGTCCAGTCGACTTTGGGATTCTTAAATGAAAGCGTCGATCTTCGCGTCCAGCTTGGAGATGATTTCCACGAGGCTTGCCACAGTAGGTAAGTCCCCCGGGGCAGCTGTGGGCGCCTCTGCTGCAGGTGGAGAGGGTGGGGGAGGGGTTCCTGCTTGCTGAGAGCTGCAGGCTCCCTTCCCTTTAGTCATTTTTACTGAAGATTAAATTGTTTAAATACAACACTAAGCAACTAATTAAATTAAACAGTTATTTTAAATGATTTGGTGAGTGTGGTGGGGGTGGATAACCCACTTTGCCCAAGTCTTGGGAGGAGCACTGTCGACTCAGACTTGCTGGGTCGCCACCATCTTGGATCCCCCCAGGACTTATACACTTAATGGGAATGTTACTAAACAAAGAGACCTTGGAGTTCAGGTTCATAGTTCCTTGAAAGTGGAGTCGCAGATAAATGGGATAGTGAAATAGGCATTTGGTATGCTTCCTTTATTAGTCAGAGCATTGAGTATTGGAGTTGGGAGGTCATGTTGAGGCTGTACTGGACATTGGTTCGGCTACTTTTGGAATATTGTGTGCAATTCTGATCTCCAACCCATAGGAAGGATGTTGTGAAAAGATTTATAAGGATGTTGCCAGGATTGGATGGTTTCAGCTATAGGGAGAGGCTGAATAGGCTGGGGCTGTTTTCCCTGGAGTGTCAGAGGCTGAGGAAACCTTTATAAACCTTATAGAGGTTTATAAAATCATGAGCATGGATAGGGTAAATAGGCAACGTCTTTTCTCCAGGGTGTGAGAGACCAAAACTAGAGACCATAGCTTTAAGAACAAAGAGAATTACAGCAGAGGAACAGGCCCTTTGTCTCTCCAAGCTTGCGCCGATCCAGATCCTCTATCTACACCTGTCGCCTGTTTTCTAAGGTTTTGTATCCCTTTACTCCCTGCCCATTCATGTATCTGTCAAGATACATCTTAAATGAAGCTATTGTATCCACTTCTACCACTTCCGCTGGCAATACGTTCCAAGCACCCACCACCATCTGTAAAGAACTTTCCTCTCATATCTCCCTTAAACTTTTCCCTTCTCACTTTGAACTCGTGGACTCCTAGTAATTGAGTCCCCCACTCTGGGGGAAAAAGCTTCTTTCTATCCACCCTGTCTATACCTCTCATGATTTTGTAGACCTCAATCAGGTCCCTCCTCAACATCCATCTTTTTAATGAAAATAATCCTAATGTACTCTCTTCATAGCTATCACCCTCCACACCAGGTAACATCCTGGTGAACATCCTCTGCAGCCTCTCCAAAACATCCACATCATTTTGGTAATGGGGCGACCAGAAATGTATGCAGTATTCAAAATGTGGCCGAACCCAATTCTTGCACAACTATAACATGACCTGCCAACTCCTGTACTCAATACCCCACCAATGAAGGAAAGCATGCAGTATGCCTCCTTGACCACTCCCTCTATTGACCTGCATTGCCACCTTCAGGGAATGATGGACCTGAACACCCAGATCTGTCTGTACATCAATATTCCCCAGGACTTTTCCATTTACTGTAGAGTTTGGTCTTGAATTGGATCTTCCAAAATGCATCATAGAACATAGAACAATACAGCACAGAACAGCCCTTCGGCCCACGATATTGTGCTGAACATTTGTCCTAGCTTAAGCACCCATCCATCTACCTATCCAATTGCCGCTTAAAGGTCGCCAATGATTCTGACTCTGCCACTCCCACAGGCAGCGCATTCCATGCCCTCCACCACTCTCTGGGTAAAGAACCTACCCCTGACATCCCCCCATACCTTCCACTCTTCACCTTAAATTTATGTCCCCTCACATTTGCCCGGATTGAACTCGATCTGCCATTTCTCTGCCCAACTCTCCAGTCTATCTATGTTCTGCTGTATCCTTTGACACTCCCCTTCACTATCTGCTCCTCCACCAATCTTAGTGTCATCTGCAAACTTGCTAATCAGACCACCTATACCATACTCCAGATCATTTATGTATATCACAAATGGTGGTCCCAGCACGAATCTACAGGTCTACATTTTGAGAAACTCCCTTCCACTTCTACTCCCTGTCTCCTGTTATCTAGCCAGTTCTTTATTGATCTAGCGAGTACACCCTGGACCCCATGCAACTTCACCTTCTCCATCAGCCTAACATGGGGAACCTTTTCAAATGCCTTACTGAAGTGACATCTACAGCTCTTCCCTCATTAATCAACTTTGTCACTTACTCAGTGAATTCTGTTAAGATGGTAAGACAAGACTGTCCCTGCACAAAACAAATTTGCCTATCACTGATAAGCACATTTTCTTCCAAATGGGAATAAATTCTGTCCTTCAATATCTTCTCCAGCAGCTTCCCCAACACCGATGTCAGACTCATCAGTCTGTAATTACCTGAGTTATCCCTGCTACTCTTCTTAAACAAGGGGACAACATTAGCAATTCTCCAGTCCTCTGGGACTTCACCCATGTTCAAGAACGTTGCAAAGATATCTGTTAAGGCCCCGGCTATTTCCTCTCTCGCTTCCCTCAGTAATGTGGGATAGATCCTATCCGGACCTGGGGATTTTCTACCTTAATGCCTTTTAGAATACCCAACATTTCCTCTCTCCTTATGCCGACTTGACCAAAAGTAATCGAACATCTATCCCTAACCTCAATATCCGTCATGTCCCTCTCCTCGGTGAATATCAATGCAAAGTACCCTTTAAGAATCTCATCCATTTTCTCTGGCTCCACACATAACTTTCCTCCTTTGTCCTTGAGTGGGCCAACCCTTTCTCTAGTTACCCAAAAACCATTATGGTGAAGTGTGAAGGCCTGATTGGTAGCATTCAAATGAGGATTTAACATTTTTATATAATTTCTGGGTAAATGCTGAAAAGAAAGAACAAAGGTCATATTGCTTTAAAACCAAGTTGCTGTAGTATTGATTTGGCACCAGATGGCAATCAAGTATTTAGTACAGCAAACTTTGATTCAACTGACACCTTATGAACTGGTACTCTTGATAAACCTGCAAAAATTAGATACCTCAAATACTGCGAAGTTTGCTGTACTATTCTGTGCAGTTATAGTTTTTAAATTTATTTATCTCAATGTAAATATACTCGTTCAATCGTATGAACGTATGCAATATCAACAGTCAATTCAATTTCTCCTCAAATACTGCAATATCCAAGTAGTCAGTTGAGGGTGCGAGGGAGAAGATTCTCACCAGTAAGTTTTATTTAAGGCAATAGTGTATTATTATTTAAGCGATTTATGCTGTAAGTATAACAGATATGTATGCCCCCTGCATTACATTTCTATTACTTAGCGTGTGGTTTTACATTATTCATGTGGACCTCTTGATCATCAGGAATATTTGATCAATTGGTACATTCCTGGTCCCATAGCTGTCAGATAATAAAATAATTTATTATACATGAAAGTTTATATAGCTTTTACAGAAGGTACTACAGATGTTTAGGTGAGAGGATTTCCTGTTGTCTTATCCTGATTTAAGATTGTGTGCTGAGCAAACAGTCATCACACTCATTGCATGGTAATTAATTAATTGAATCAATGGGCAGCCTGAAAAGCCTTATTTTAAAAAAATTACATTTCTGTAACATCTTTCAGTGCCTCCATTTTGCCTTGGTACCAATGAGACACTTATGAAATGTCGGAAACTGTTTTCTTATAGAAAATCAAGCAGGCAATTTCCCCCCCACAGACGAAATTAAATTTTCCTCTTGGTTCGATCATGATTGTTAGTGAGGACACTGCAATGCCAAGGTATATAAGGATATGGGCCAAAAGTTGGAAATGAAATCAGTTAGGTGTTTGACTTTGGTGTGGACATTATGGGCTGGAGGGCCCTTTCTTGTGCTGTAGATCTCTATGATGCTATGACAGGAATTACTTCTTTCTCTTTGAAATATTGCCGCAGAATGCACCTGAGGGGGCAAGGGAACTCTATTTTGTCTCCTCCAGAAGGTATGACTTCCAACAATGCAAAGCTTCCTTGAGCTGTCCTGAAATGTCAATCAATTGTGTACTCGAGTCTCTGGAGTGGATCTTCAACCCATTAACCTCTGACTCAACAGTGAGTTTCTCTCTTTCATGATGTGGTTCGTGTGTTCAGTGAACTTCCTGAGGAAGTGGTGAATGTGGATACAATTGCAATGTTTAAAAGACGTTTGGATAGATATATGAATAGGAGAGATTTGGAGGGATATGGGTCAGGAGCAGGGAGGTGGGGCTAGTTTAGTTTGGGATTATGATTGGCGTGGACTGGTTTGACCGAAGGGTCTGTTTCTGTGCTGTATGACTCTGTGAGCAACGTGTGGGCAACGTTATAAGGCCAGCATTTATTGTCAACAACAAAAACAGAAATTGCTGGAAAAGTAATTCTGAGGAGGGGTCACCAGCCCCAAAATGCTAACTCTCATTTCTTCACAGATGCTGAAAGACCTGCTGAACTTTTCCAGTGATTTGTTTTTGTTTCTGATTTACAGCATCTGCATTTCTTACAGTTTTTATTCAGCATTTATAGTCTGTCCTAATTAGGAGAAAGTAAATCAGCAGGGGCAGGGACATCTCTAGTGAAGTTAGGTGGGGAGTTCAGGATTCTCTAAAGGAATGGTGAAATATTTCTGTCAGGGGAATGATAAACAAAACATTGTAGATGCTAGTTGCTGAAACAAAAATAAAGGGCTGGTGAAACTCGATCTGGTGAAGAATTATTGGGCATTCAACGTTTAATATGTTTCAACCTCCACAGAGACTACCAGATTTGAGTTTCTCCAGTACTTTCTGTGAATAAAGTCTTGCATAACAGTTAATGTAATTGACATAAACCATGGTTTGTTCCTTACAAGTAATATTAAAATAAACAAAAATGTTGCCCAATTTCCATGATATCTAATAGCGTGTGTATCAACTATAATCGAATTCAACAGAAAGTTCTTCACAGAGTGAGTGGTGCTAATTTGGAACTTGTTACCATGGAAATGTTTGGATTCAATGCAATGGATGTATTTTAGGGGAAGCTAGATAAACACGTACAAGAGAAATTAATAGAAGGCCCTGTTGATAGGGTGACATGAGTGACATAGAGGTTTGTGTCAAGTGTAAACACCAGCTCAACTGGTTCCTGTGCTGCATGTTCTGAGTAATACGATTCTGAAAATTCTGAGGTTATTAAGGATGGTTGTTGATTTGCTTATGCCATCATGTGATTAAACTGAAAGAAGAACCCTGCATTCCTTTGGCTGCTGCATGTTTACTGATATCTTATGTCAGAATAATATGACTCTTATGTACAGTACAACCTTGCATGGATATGCTATCATCTAACCGTTATAGTTAGTCCTACGTAGAGATACTCTGATTACTGTTCCTCTATCTGAAATAGTAGTGTAGAAAAATTTAATAGTCACTCCCTTGAATTTATGATATCTTTTGAGATAATGAGATGAAGGTCAGGGAGCAGGTCCTTTCTTTACTCTGTAAATTGCAGTATAGAGTTGGGGAAGAGGAGACAATTTATATGAATATATAATCTGATGAGCTGTGATTCTTTATAGTCATGCTACATGATCATTAGGGTGCACTTTAAAGTTGAGAGTTGTGTTGAAGTCTGTTCTTGGTTTGCAGTAGCACTGATATGGTGGTTTACATGTGGTCCCACATTTTAAGACCAGAATATTTAGAAACAGAAATAGACCATTTGGTTTATCAAATCCACTCTGTCACTCAAGGAGATTAAGGCCGATCTGATAATTCTCAACTCTGTTTTCTGCCTTATCCCCATCACCAATAATTCCCTTAATAGTTAGAAATCAGTCTATCTCAGCTGTGAATATACTTGACGTCCTAGACTTGACAGCCTTCTGTGGTGAAAAATTGCATAGATTGACTACTTTCTGAAAGAAGATATTTGTCTTAAATGGATGGCCTCTTACTCTGAGATTATGCCCTCTAGTCCTAGAGCTTCTACAAGTGTAAAAAACCTCTCTGCATCCATGCTGTAAAGCCCCTTGAGAATTATTTATGTTTCAATGCAGTCACTTCTCATTTTTCTAAACTCTAGCGAGCTCCAGAAGCCCTGCTCGCCTAACCTGTTCTCCTAAGAAAATCCCTCTATACTCAGGATCAATGTAGTGAATCTTCTGTAGACTGCTTCATTGCCAGTATGGGGGGACTGAGCATGTGGCAGTTCAATAATTTACAACTTGTCATCCTGAAAATGTGCCCTTTATTCCAACTTTCTGTAAGATCACTCCTCATTGATTAAAAACCTTAATAAATAAAGGCCTAATGTGTTTAGCTTTTCTTGATAAATAAATCTTTTCATCCTTATAATCAACCTAATATATCTCTCTTGAACTGCCTCAAATGCCATTATACCCTTTTTTAAATACAAGGACTAAAACTGTGCGCTGTGCTCCTGTTGCGGCCTCATGAATGCCCTGTACAGTTGTACAGTTGAACAAAAGAGCATAAGAAATAGGACCTGGAGTTGGCTATCTGGCCTATCGAGCTGCTCTGCCATTCGGTAAGATCGTGGTTAATGTCTTCATGGACTCAGCACCACTTACTCGCCTGCTCACCATAACCCTTAATTCCTTTACTGTTCATAAATCCTTCCCTTAAAAACATTCAACAAGGTAGCCTCAACTGCCTTACTGGGCAGGAAATTCCACACATTCACAACCCTCTGGGTGAAGAAGTTCCTCCTCAACTCAGTCCTAAATCTGCTTCTATCTTATCTAATCCCCTCATAATTTTATGTATTTTAAAATTCCAGTGAGTATAGTCCCAGTCTATGCAATCTCTTCTCATAACAAGATTTCTCTATTTTAAAGACCAGTACTGTTATGAACCAGGCTAGACCCCCTCAAAATACTTTAAGAATGTAGTCTAGATCCTAACTTTTTCTTATTTTAAAGGCAGTTTGAAGTGCATATTTCAGGTGTGATATAGCTGGTCAAACCACCCAGTTTTAAGTAAAACAGAATTTATTTAACCACTACAGTTTTAGAATTAGGATTAGAATTCCTACAGTATGGAAACAGGCTCTTCGGCCCAGCAAGTCCATACCAACCCTCCTAAGAGTAATCTACCCAGACCCATTCCTCTATTACTCTACATTTCCTCCTGAGTAATGCACTTCCCTGAACACTATGGGCAATTTAGCACGGCCAATTCACATAGCCTGCACATCTTTGGACTGTGGGAGGAAACTGGAGCACCCGGAGGAAACCCATGCAGACACTGGGTGAATGTGCAAACTCCACACAGACAGCCACCCAAGACTGGAATTGAACCCAGGTCCCTGGAGCTGTGAGGCAGCAGTGCAATTGAAACATGAACAAAAGAAGACGAAATTTAGAATAACTTAACTATTGGAAAACTCAACCGACTCAATACAGAAACTTAACTAATTCCTCTAACATCCCATAAACACACCCCTTGGCAAGACGTAAATTCGAACGCAGATTCTTACAGGCAGAAGAGATTTCATAGAGGAGGGTCAGCCAGTAATCAAGGCTGAAGCTTGAAACCTTTCTCTGCACTGCAGCAGCTTCTCACTGTTACAACTAAAACAAAATTAAAAAAAAACCTGAACTGGGAGAACTGTCCATTCCTTTGCCATTGTTAAACTAGGCTCTTCCTAGACATTGCAGCGCCTCTGCCTATACAACCTCTCGTAAGCAACATCGACATCCCAAACATGAAACAAAAGACACAAATCATCCAACTGCCTCTTCAATCATAGAGTCATAGAGGTATGAAGCACAGAAACAGGTCCTTCTCATTGGCCAAACTAATCAAGATCTCGTTGTACTCTTAGGTAACCTGCTTCACTGTGCACTATATAAGTGATTTTGATGTACGACTGTACTGTTCACCGCTACAACTCCATGTGACATTCTCACCACTCTGAGTAAAGAAATTTGTCCTGAGTTCCTTACTGGATTTAATAGTTTCTTGTTTTGAATTGTTTTCCCGCCTCAGGCGACTGACTGTGTGGAGTTTGCACATTCTCCCCGTGTCTGCGTGGGTTTCCTCCGGGTGCTCCGGTTTCCTCCCACAGTTCAAAAATGTGCAGGTTAGGTGAATTAGCCATGCTAAATTGCCTATAGTGTTAGGTGCAGGGGTAAATGTAGGGGAATGGGTCTGGATGGGTTGCGCTTCGGCAGGTCAGTGTGGACTTGTTGGGCCAAAGGGCCTGTTTTTGCACTGTAAGTAATCTAAATCTAAAGTTAATTCCCCACAAGTGGAAGAACATTTTCTACGACTGCCATACTGACCCTCTTCATTAATTTTAAAGATCTCTAAGCTGTTGAATCTAGTGTCCACTGATACACTTGACTCAATATCTGCTCTGTTCATCATAACTGGTGCACTTAAATTGTTAAAGTAAGTACCAGTACTCTGCAGCATAGATCTCATCACGAGTTGCTAACTGGATTACTGAAGGTAAAACCATATTTCTGGAGTGCTCATCTTTCTAGCTGAGGCTGTGAATTGCTTTCTGTGGTCAGGTACAGGTTTATTACAAAGGTTTTGAAAGGTCAGCCATTGGATTGCTCTGATCAATCTGCAAGAGTCAGTATAAAAGTTAATGTCACAGGTTTAATCTTGAGAAAACTAGATGTCCTCTTGTTTGTTAATTTTAGTTTTGTTTATTGGCAGGCACTCACTGAACCTTTTAGAACGAATCAGTGCAAGCGCCATCACAACCATCCTGCATAAAATGATAGAAGAACACGTGGGCAGATTGTGCCGTGGAGAATATGAGAACTCCTTTCTCACCCAGCTAGAGGAGGTGAGTATGTCAGAATTGGGAAATGAACCCAGCGTATTGTGTCTTTACTTGCTAAGTCACAAAAGTTTAATTTTTTGAGTTGTTATTTATTTTGAGTTGGAAAGCCTCCCACATAATTGATGTTTCAGATGCAGATGTTGACCATGGTGTTAATGTAGTTTCTTTGTCTTGACCTAAAAGATCCAACCAAGGAAGTGAAAACTTGCACGTGGCTTGAATATTTGTGCAGCAGATTCTGGTCACGCATTCTACAATCCAGTGAATTACTAGTAAAGGTTTTAAAAGGGAACTGAAAGCTGGAAATCTGAGAGCAAATTAGAAAATTCAGGAAATTCAATAAGTTAACATTTATTTTTAAAATGCGTAGAGTCATTGAGATGTACAGCACGGAAACAGGCTCTTTGGTCCAACTTCTCCATGCTAACCAGATATCCTAAATTAATCTAGTCCCATTTGCCAGAACTTGGCCCATGTCCCTCTAATCCATTCTTATTTATATACCCATCCTGATGTCTTTTAGAACATAACAGCTTAAGAACTAGGAGCAAGGAGTAGGCCACCTGGCCCTTGGAGCCTGCTCCAATATTCAATAAGATCATGGCTGGTTTTTTCGTGGACCCTGATCCACTTTAGTTGCACTCTCACCAGATTCCTTAATTCCTTTATTGTTCAAACAAAATCTATGTTAGCTTTAAAAACATTTACTGAAGTAGCGTCAACTACTTCACTGGGCAAAGAATTCCATAGATTAACAACCCTCAGGGTGAAGAATTTCCTTCTCAATTCAGTCCTAAATCTGCTCCCTATAATCTTGAGGCTGTGCCCTCTTGTCATAGCTTCACCTGCCAGTAGAAACATCCTATCTACTTCTATCTTATCCATTCCCTTCATAATTTTATATGTTTCTATAAAATCCCCCCTCATTCTTCTGAATTCCAATGAATATAATCCCAATCTACTCAGTCTCTCCTCATAAGTCAACCCCCTCAACTCTGAAATCAACCGAGTGAACCTCTTCTGTACCTCCTCCAGTGCCAGAACATCCTTTCTCAAGTAAGGAGACCAAAACTGCATATGGTACCCCAGGTGTGGCCTCACCAGCACCCTGTACAGCTGCAACATAATCTCTCTGCTTTTAAAATCAACCCCTTTAGCAATGAAGGACAAAATTCCATTTGCCTTCCTAATTACTTGTTGCACCTGCAGACCAACCTTCTGTGATTCATGCACAAGGACACCCAGGTCCCTCTGCATAGCAGCATGATGCAATTTCTTACCATTCAAGTAATAATCCTTTTTACTGTTACTCCTACCAAAAATGTATGACTTCACATTTATTAACATTGTATTCCGTCTGCCAGACCTTTGCCCACTCACTCAATGTTCCTCTGCAAAGTCATAGTCATAGAGTCATAGAGCTATACAGCATGGAAACCGACCTTTTGGTCCAACCCGTCCATGCTGATCAGACATCCCAACCCAATCTAGTCCCACCTGCCAGCACCTGGCCCATATCACTCTAAACTCTTCCTATTCAGATATCCATCCAGATGCCTTTTAAATGTTGCAGTTGTACTAACCTCCACCCCTCTGCACACTTTGCTCTGCCACTCATCTCAGTGTCATCTGCAAACTTTGTCACCCTACACGTGGCCCCAAACTCCAAATCATCTATATAAATTGTAAATAATTGTGGTCCCAACGCTGATTAAATGTTGTAATTGTACTAGCCTCCACTACATCCTCTGGCAGCTCATTCCATACATGCACCACCCTCTGCATGAAAACGTTGCCCCTCGGGTGCCTTTTAAATCTTGCCCCGTTCACCGTAAACCTATGCTGTCTAGTTTTGGACACCCCCAACACCGGGAAAAGACCTTGCCTATTTACCCTATCCATGCCCCTCATGATTTTCAAAACCTCTATAAGGTCACCCCTCGGCCTCCAATGCTCCAAGAAAAACAGCCCCAGCCTATTCAGCATCTCCCTATAGTTGAAGCTATCCCACCCTGGTAACATCCTTATAAATCTTTTCTGAACCCTTTCAAGTTTCACAACATCCTTCCAATGGGAGGGAGACCAGAATTGCACACAATATTCCAAAAGTAGCCTAACCAATATCCTGTACAGCCTCATTGTGACCTCCCAACTCCTATGCTCAATACTCTGACCAATAAAGGAAGCATTACCAAACGCTTTTTTCACCAACCTGTCTATTTGCAACTCTCCTTCAAGGAACTATGAACCTGCACTCCAAGGTCTCTTTGTTCAGCAACACTCACTATGACCTTACTATTAAGTGTATAAGTCCTGTCCTGATTTGCCTTTCCAAAATGCAGTACCTCATTTTTCTAAATTAAACTCCATCTGCCACTCCTCGGCCCATTGGCCCATCTGATCAAGATCCCGTTGTAATCTGAGATAACCTTTGCTGTCCACTACACCTCCAATTTTGGTGTCAGCTGCAAACTTACTAACTATACCTCCTGTGTTCATGCCCAAATCATTTATATAAATGACGAAAAGCAGTGAACCCAGCACCAATCCTTGTGGCACACCACGGGTCACACGCATCCAGTCTGGAAAGCAACCCTCCACTACCACCTTCTATTTTCTACCTTCAAGCCAGTTCTGTATCCAAATAGCCAGTCCTCAGTGTATTCCATGTAATCTAATCTTGCTAACAAGTCTACCATGAAGAACCTTGTTGAATTCCTTACTGAAGTCCATATAGAACACATTCACTGCTCTGCCCTCATCAGTCCTCTTCGTTACTTCTTCAAAAAACTCAATCAAGTTAGTGAAACATTATTTTCCACACACAAAGCCATGTTGACTATTCTGAATAAATCCTTGCCTTTCCAAATACATGTAAATCCTGTCCCTCAGGATGGCCTCCAACAGCTTGCCCATCACTGATGACACCTGCTAAGTCTGTAGTTCCCTGGGTTTTCCTTACCATCTTTCTTAAATAGTGGCGCCATGTTAGTCAACACCCAGTCTTTCGATACCTCATCTGTGGCTATTAATGATAGAAATATCTCAGCAAGGGGCCCAGCAATCACTCCCCTAACTTCCCATAGAGTATTAGGGTACACCTGATCAGGTCCCAGGGATTTATCCACCCTTATACGTTTTAGGATGTACAGCACTTTCTCTTCTGTAATGTGGACAATTTTCAAAATGTCATTATTTATTTTTCTACATTCTATATCTTCCATGTCCTTCTCCAGAGTAAACAGTGATGCAAAATACTTGTTTAGTATCTCCCCCATCTCCTGCAGTTCCACACATAGGCTGCCTTGCTGCTCTTTAAGGGGCCCTATTCTCTCCCTAGTTATCCATTTGTCCTTAATGTATTTGTAAAATCCCTTCGGATCCTCTTTAACCCTATTTGCAAAAGCTTTCTCATGTTCCCTTTTTGCCCTCCTGATTTCCCTCTTAAGTGTACACTAACCTTTACACTGTTCTAAGGATTCACTCGATCTCTGCTGTCTATATCGGATATATGCTTCTTTCTTTTTCTTGACCAAAACCTCAATTTTTCTCGTCATTCAGCATTTCCTACACCTGCCAGTCTTGCCTTTAACTCTAGCAGGGACAAACGGTTTCTTATTATCTCACTTTTGAAGGCTTCTCATTTTCCAGCTCTATCTGGAAACATCTGCCCCCAATCAACTTTTGAAAATTCTTGCCTAATACCGTCAAAATTGGCTTTCCTCCAATTTAGAACTTTAACTTTTAGATCTGGCTTATCCTTTTCCATCACTATTTTAAAGCTAATAGAATTGTGGTCGCTGGCCCCAAAGTGCTCCCCCACTGACAGCTCAGGCACTTGCCCTGCCTTATTTTCCAAGATTAGGTGAAGTTGTGCACCTTCTCTATTAGGTACGTTCACATACCGAACCAGAAAATTTTCTTGTACACACTTCAACAAACTCCTCTCCATCATAACCTTTAACGCTATGGCAGTCCCATTCTGTGTTTAGAAAGTGAAAATCCCTGACCATAACCACCCTATTATTCTTGTAGATAACTGAGATCTCCTTACAAATTTGTTTGTTTCCCGCGGACTATTGGGGAGGGTCAATGGTACTATTCCAATAAGGTGATCATCTCTTTCTAATTTCTCACTTCCACCCAAATAACCTCTCTGGACATATTTCCATAGCCTCCGTAAGTACAGTTGTAATGGTATCGCTTACTAAAAACGCTGCTCCTCCACCTCTCTTGCCCCCCTTTTCTATCCTTCTTATAGCATTTGTATCCTGGAACATTAAGCTGCCAGTCCTGTCTATCCCTGAGCCCCGTCTCTGTAATTGCCATGATATCCTAGTTCCATGTTCTTAATCATGCCCTGAGTTCATCTGCCTTCCCTGTTAGCCCTGTTGCATTGAAATACACGCAGTTTAATTTATCTGTCCTACCTTTGTTCCTGCCTGCCCTGAATGTTGGACTTGCGGTTTTTTACCAACTGTACCACTCTCAAATTGATCTCTTCTTCATTATCTCTCTGGGTCCCACAAGCCCTCCTTACTAGTTTAAATCCTCCCAAGCAGTTCTAGTAAATCTCCCTGCCAGTATGTTTGTCCTCTTCCAATTCAGGTGCAATCCGTCTTCCTTATACAGGTAATTTCTGCCCCAGAAGAGATTCCAATGATCCAAAAACGTGAGCCCTCCTCCCCTGCACCAGCTCCTCAGCCACGCATTCATCCGCTCTGTCCTCCTATTCCTACCCTTACTAGCTCGCAGCACTGGGAGTAATCCAGATATTAGTACCCTTGAGGGCCTCCTTTTTAAATTCCTATATCCTCCCTTCAGAATCTTAACCTTTTCCCTTCATTAGTTGCAATGTGTGCAATGACCTCCTGCTGGCCTCTCTCCCCTTTGAGAATATTCTTGATCCAAGATACCTTTGATCCTGGCACCAGGAAGGCACCATTTGATTTCTCGCTGTTGGCCACAGAAATGTCTGTCATAGAGTCTGATATCATGGAGACAGGCCCTTGGGCCCAAGCTGGTCCATGCCGACTAAAATGTCCGTCCACACTAACCCCATTTCCCTGTACTTGGCCCATATTCTTCTAATCCTTTCCTCTCCATGTATTTGTCCAAATTCCCTTTGAATGTTGCTAATGCACCCATCTCAACCACTTCCGCTGGCAGCTCATTCCAAATGTGTACCACCCTCTGTGTGTAAAAAAAAGTTGCCCCTCAGGTTCCCTTTTATTCTTTCTGCTCTAACTTTAAACTGATGCCCTCTAGTCCTCGATTCCCCAACCCTAGGAAAAACATTGCGTGTATCCTCCCTATCCATGCCTCTCATAATCTTATACATCTTTATAAGGTTCCCTCCAGTCTACGCTGGAAAGAAAAATGTCCTAGCTTGTCCAACCTCTCCCTATAACTCAGACCATTGAGCCCAGGCAACATCCTTCTAAATTTCTTCCACATTCTTTCCAATTTAATAACATCCTTCCTTTAACAAGGTGACCAAAATTGAACACAATACTCCAAATGCAGTGTTATACCAATGTCCTGTATAACTTCAATATAACTTACCATCTTCTATACTCCAACTGATCCGTGCAATCCGATAGGATTCAAAACCAAACACACTTATTGCAGACAAAATCATGAGTAACATGGAAACTCTCCCTAATCTCCCAAATCCAACAGGAAGAGCACATCACTCTACTAAAGGTCACCATTGCACCTTAACAAGCTACAGACCCAGAATATAGCGCAATCTTACTGCTCTAAAAATACTGCTCCAGACTAATGTTTTATAGTTTTAAAAATTAATCAAGAGACAGATCTCAATAAAACATAAACGACCCCATTGTACTGACTATTGTAGATTTACGAAAACAAAAAAGAACACGGAGGTTATATGTAAAAACCATGCACTTAACTTATCCTGCTGTGAGTTCTCCAACACAGGTTCTTCTGAGGTCAGCTGTGAATTTCACTGTTTGCTCATTTTTCTTCAACATTCTCTGATGTTCAGCCATACTTGAACTCAAAGAGCAAAGATAGTAGCTTTGCAGATGACCTGCTGTGCCAGTTAGCAGTGTAGGTTTCTTTCTCCATTTGAGTCAGTTCCCATGTGGTCTCTATCTTTGCCTCTCTTCTTCCTTTTTAAAGTGCTGCTGTATTGATCTTTTCTCCCCAAAAGTTCCAAAACCGTGCAACAGTTTACAAAACAGTAAGCTCCTGGAATTTGAGGAAATCAGCTCCAACACCTAAAGTACATCAAAAAGGATCAGCTCTTACAGCCACAATGTTTTTCAGTTTGGCTATCATGTTCCCTACATTACAACAATGACTATATGACGAAACTGTTTCAATATCTGTAAAGCCTTTGAGATGTCTAGTGGTGGTGAATCTGCTTTAGAAATGTAAGTCTTTCTTCTTTTTTGTATTTCTACATTTGTCCCATGAAACTACTTTGGCGATATCCGACATTTTGTACATTAAAGTATCTTAAATAATTGTAGTAAATGCCCCATGATATTTTATTATCTTTAATGGCCTGCTATGCACGTGTGTCTGAGAATGAAGTAGTCTCTTGAGCATCATATTTTCCAGAATCCTGAATTCAAAGTTCTGTTACTCTGATTCAGTCTTTAAAGTCTACCAACATTAGTTTAGACAAGCATGCAAGAAGTGAAATAAGGTCCAAAAATACTAGAGAGATTCAGTAAGTCTGGCAGCCTCTGTTGAGAGAGAAGAGGAGTTAACATTTTGAGTTCAAGATAATTCTTTTTCCACAGTGGTTGCTAGACCTGATTTTCAACAGCACCTCCTGATTTTATTTCTGCTCTACATTACATTGACAAAAGTAGCTTAGTGCACCCTTACCAGACTGTAACCAGGATCTTACAGATTAAATTAAGCAATAAGATTGCATAAAACAGATTAATGATGTGTATAAGGGTGATTTAATTGAGGTTTGTACAATTTAGGAAGGATTTGATAGGGCAGATTGAACCAGTGAGGGTATATAGTGAGAGAGATTAATTTTAAAATCAGCCAGGCCATTCAGAAGAAACATTAGGGTAACCTTCTTCAACCAAGTGGTAGTGGAAAATGGTGCACTTGCCCACCAAAGAAAAATCTAACCTAGTTTTGTTAGACAAATATATTAAGGTATATGGATCCAGAGCAAGTAAACTGAATTGTAATATATGTTCGCTATGGTTTCACTGAATACTGAAGCAGGCTCCAAGACCTGAATGGCTCACTCCTGTTCTTATAATCAAGATTCAGTCAGTCTTTGTCTATTCTGAAGTTGTTGACTGAGAAATGATAATGGAGTGATTAAGCAGGGCAGATTATAATGGAAGGCACAAATATCTTGAATTGATTGTTGGAGTCTTGTCTCTTTCTGTTTAGTGGCTGGAATCAAAAGTAATTTGTTGGCTGAGCATGGTGTTTCTGCAGAAAACCAGCACTAAATTATCATCCCCTCAGACAAGCAGCACACTACAACGCTGGAGAATACACCTGCAGTTTTTTCTTTACCAGGTGTATGCAAATATGAGGATTGAGGAACTTTTCAGCATTATTCGTGGTAAGTGAATGCAGTTACATTTTCATTCTTGAGACAAAGTTTGGCATCTTGTGTCAATTTTGCATTTTCAGGTATTTCAGGGTTTTCAGTTTACATTTACTTCTATATTGTTCCTGGCAAGTACCAGAGAAACAGATTTTTCAGTCATATGCTGCTCGCAGAAGTACCTCTTTCAATTTCTGAGTAGCTCATGATTGAAAGATTCAAATTTCTTTGATTTTTCTCTTTCCTAGACCTCTGTCCTGGTCCTGGCATCATTGGCCTGATGTGTGGAAATGGGAGCAATTGTTGGGACTTAGGTGCTGACTGTGTTTGAATTGAATTAACGGTGTTCAGTTTTACTCAAAATGCTTGTCAACCATTGGCATTTTAAGTCATATATGTGTGGATCTATATGCATTCCATATATACATATGAAATTCATGTGATTTTGTTACAATACCCATTTTCACTTGGTGTCATGTTTTACTAAAATGCACATCATATTTTAATTGGGCTCAGAAACTGATGTTTCTTTTAGAAGTTGTTGGTTTTTATTTTGTTTTGAACTGCAGATTTCCCAGAATCCAAGGCAGCATTGCAGGATCTGAAAGTTTGTCTTGAAAGGACCAATCAGAGGCAACAATTACTTTCATCTCTAAAAGCAGCCCTGGAAACTAGACTTCTCCACCCAGGTTTGTTCTGATTGCACACACTTTCTAAAGTATGCAATACAAGCTGAGCAGAGTTTGGGAGTAATGCACCTCCTTTCATTTGACAGGTGACTTTGGAATAATAGCTATTTATTGGTCTTAATGTCTGTTACTATACTCCAAAAAGCAGTAGGAATGCCTCGTCTCTCACTGCTTTTAGGAGTTTGAATTTAGAGTCTGATTATATATTTTTGCTGACCATATTGTCAATGGTTGTACAGCTAACGTTCTTTTTAAGAAGTATGCATATATGGCTGCTCAGCTGTCTTAAGGGAAACATGCAATGCAACGAACGGATGCCTATGGCAAATGTAAGGGCTGTATTCTGACAGAACATTACATGGTACTTTAGCTATGAAAATTTAGATGTAGAGTGATTCATGGAAATTCTTCCAGAGTTGAGGAAATTTCCACAACTCAAAAAAGAGTTACTTTTGTAATAATAAAAATTTAAATGTATATTCATACATGCCTAATGAGAAATACTGAGATAAATGGTGTCCCAAAGGTTAGTTGATTACAATTCCCACATATACATGTTTAGCAGAAGTTTTTGGAGTTTGATTTAGCAACGGGGTTCTTCCAATTTTCTCTTTCCTCATTGAGGCCATTGCTGCTACCACATATTGGACATTACTACAGATGTTGCAGCTGAAGTGAAGTAACAGTGTAAACTGAGGATAGACCTTGAGTGTCTGCCTACATTTGATGGATTGACCGGGTCAACAGGTAGCCGAGAAAAACCATTCTGAATGCTGGAGGTTAAGAGGTTAAAGCGATTGTTTCTGTAACAAAGGGCCATAATTTTACTCAACATTTAGCATTATATTACAACTGGTTGACCAACTTCTTAACTCGGAAGCAGCATTTCTCTCACTAGGGGAGGGTGGTGTTGCAGAAAGATAAGATTTTGCACAACAGCTTGAATTTCAGAAGGAAAGCTCAAAACAATTCATTGATTATTTGAATGTGTAGTGAATAAGCACAACCAATAAAATGTGCCTAGCAGTAGGACTAACTAGAGTGGCAATAGGATTTGGGTTGCCATTTAACCTGAGTTTCCTCATCTCTCAATTCACTTTGTGAGTAGTTTGTTATGCGAGTGAGATGAGGAGGAATGTTGGTGTGCACCCAGCTCATACAGTCACCCATTTAGCATTGCGATTTGATCACTCACTCACCCACCCACCCTGTCAACACTCGGTCAGCAACCCACCCATCCAGCCCTCCCACTCAGTCACAACCCACCTAGCTTACCAACCAGGAGAAAATGAGGATTGCAGATGCTGGAGATCAGAGTCAAGAGTGTGGTGCTGGAGAATTCACTTCCTGATGAAGGGCTAATGCCGGAAACGTCAATTCTCCTGCTGTTCAGAAGCTGACTGATCCTGCTATGCTTATCCAGCACCGCTCTATCTTACTAACCAGTTAGCCACCTACCTAGAACACCCCCAGGCAATGTCAGCCAGTTAACCAGCACCCTCCCTGCTATCAATTCCCAAGGAAATGTTGGATGCCAAAGAAAGAAAGCTAGTGGTAAGCAGACAGGCTTGGAAAAAGTCAGCCTTGCACCCACAATGTGTTGCAGGCAGGCTAAATTTATTGAAAGTGGAACTTCTATTTCTGACTGGAACTCGGCCAGTAGCAGCAGTGTCAGTGCTCAGAAGTGGGTGCTGCCATGACTGCAGACAGTCTTTATAGTCTTATTCTATTTGACACAATCAGAAATAAGAAGAGGAGTGGGCAGTTCGACCCTCACACCTGCTCCGTTCGCTAGGATCATGGCTGATATGACACTTTTCACATCTGTGTTTTTTGTCCTTTTCCCCATAACACTCGATTCCCTTACTGATCAAGAATCTATCTATGTCAGCCTTAAGTGTACACAGGGACTCTTTGTGGCAAGGAGTTGCAAAGAAATTTATCCCTCTGGGAGAAGAAATTACTCCTCAGAGTCTTGAATTGATGTCCCTTAATTCTGAGACAATGCCCTCTGATCTCAGATGGTTCCATTTACCTGTCAAGCCCTTTAAATATTCTATGTCTCAATGAGATCACCTCTCATTCTTCTAAATTCCAGTGCGTAGAATCCTAACCTGTTTAATCTTTGCTTGCAAGTCAATTTCTGCATAATGGGGTTCATCCCTAATTAACCTTGTCTGAACTGCCCCCAAACAAGTAATATTTTTCCTTAAATAAGGGAACCAAAACTGCTCACAGTACTCTTGATGTGGTCTCACCAGTATCTTGTACATCCCTATTCTTATGTTCTAACTCCCTTCAAATAAAGGCCAACATACCAGATTACCTACTGCACTTGTATGCTTGCTCCTGTATGAATCCTGGATCCAAGTAAGTAGTGGGCATTAGGCAGACAGGTGTTTGGCAGCCTTGGGAGTGGGAATGATGGTGGGTTGGTTTTGAAGTCTGCAGAGATGGAGGAATGAGTGACATACTGTATGTATTTGAGTAATAGTTGAATTGTTTTGACATTTTAAGGTTGAGTTTATGGGATCCACTATTACATAGATACTGCTTTTGAGTGGCTGAAATACACACCCGTCAAAATTCATACCGTGTCATCAGCAGAAGTCCAATTGATCTCTGAGTGATTAAAGAAAAAATCACAATGAATTACGGTAATTCTGAAGACCTGGAGTGGGACAACTGGCAGAGTGACGCATAAATTATGATCTGTTATCTGTGAAGAACTAGGGTTGACTTTTACATAAGATGTATGGAAAATTCCAGATTTTGTGGTCAAAAATAGAATGTTGACTTTTACTCAAGTAAAAATGGTACTATTTTCTGTGGTGCTGACCCTTCTACACGCAGGGCACTCTCCAAAGATTGTACCTTTCCCCTCCTTTCTCACGCCATTAAAAACTTTACAAAATCACTCTGTCCATTCCTGCTTGCCTGCCCATTGTAAGCCTAATCTTAGCATGGGCAATGTAATGTTAATTAAGCTTTTAACTCACCGGCAGACCCTTAATTAATCGTTTACTTATGGTAAGTGGCCTACTGATGTTGGCGTCAGCCCACTTATAGGGAGGATGAGTTCAGAGGTAGACGGGAAGGTGATGGGTTAAGCTCCCTTCCTATTTTATATGTTTTCCCCAAAAATCCACACTGCAGCAGAAAGTAGATTTCAGTCTGCCCCTTGCTCATCCACGCACCATCTTCCAACCTGGGGGCACATGACCTGCCTAACTATCAACCCCCACTCCCCACCCTGCAGAAAGTATCTGGCTACCTCTTACCTACACACACCCAGCTTTGAACCTATCAAAAGGGAAAAAAGCAGGAGAGATGTCTGATTAAAGAATTCAAACCTGTTCACATTCTCCTAGTTCCACTTGTATTTTGAACAACGGCTTGGCAGGCCACAAGGAAACCTCTCAGCAAGCCACATGGTGATCTGCAGACTGCCTGTTAGCTAGAAGTTGTGTGGTTTAACTTGCATGTTTACACTGTTATACACTCTATATTAACACTCTATGTGCCATGTTAACATGAGGTTAGTTTTTGGAGAGACAGTGTATGCTGAAATACCATTGCAAAAGGTCATTACTTCTAAGGTTTGAACAATGTGAAAGTATATATGTGCGAAGCAAACGCTAACCTTCTTTGTAGTTTGAAGTATACTATGTAAAATTTGATATATTGCTAAGGTGGAATATGGGCTAACTGATGTCACCTGTGCCACAATTTTGAGCAATGTTATTGTTTTAGGTGGTTGAGTTATTTATTTCTTCCAGTTTTCTGGTCTGCTGCAACTTGTGTGGGTGGGGTGTGATGGTGACTGTAATGGCTGAGTTCATTCCTACCTTCTTGTAAACTCCAGACACACGCACTTGCATACATTTCAGCAAGCATCACCACATATGGGCCAGGAAAGCAACCTTTACAAATTTTTTTCTTCTTCCAATCCAAACTGTGGTTGTAGCTAGACTAACTGACCCCCAATAGAGACAAAAGGGACTGGAGCCTGAAAATTAATGCTGTACTTGCTTTAATCACATACATGGGAATGCCTATATTTACTTGGACACCAAGTTAATGTGTTGCCCCTACAGAGAAATTATACATCCCAGAGCATGAGGAAATAACTGTATGTGAAGCAACACAACTCTAGACACTAGACGTTAAATTTCTATCACAGATTCAACTTAATCTCTTAACTTGGTGCTCATTGGTCAAATATACACAAGGTATTCTTCAAAACATATATCTAGTAGTTAATGGAGTTAATGTTTCCTTGTTTAGGAGTGAACACTGCTGATGTGATAACTTTGTACATATCTGCAATCAAGGCCCTTCGTGAATTGGACCCATCGATGGTTATTTTGGAGGTGGTGTGTGAACCAGTCCGCAAGTATCTAAGGTGCAGTATTGTATTTTCAATACAATATTTCAGTGGGTGTGATGATCCCATTCAAAGGATGAACTTGTTGGGGGTAGCTGGACGGGAGGTGTGGTTGTTGAGGGTGCCTTCAGATGGAGTCAGTAATTATTTTTATTGAAATGCCAAAATTAAGTTAAACAGGTAAGTCAGTGTCAGAATAGACAATAGACAATAGATAGGGACAATAGACAATAGGTGCAGGAGTAGGCCATTCAGCCCTTCGAGCCTGCACCGCCATTCAATATGATCATGGCTGATCATTCATAATCAATATCATGTTCCTGCCTTATCTCCATAACCCCTGATTCCACTATCTTTGAGAGCTCTATCCAACTCTTTCTTAAGTGAATCCAGAGAGTGGGCCTCCACTGCCCTCTGGGGCAGAGCATTCCACACAGCCACCACTCTCTGGGTGAAGAAGTTTCTCCTGAGCTCTGTCCTAAATGGTCTACCCCGTATTTTTAAGCTGTGTCCTCTGGTTCGGCACTCACCCATCAGCGGAAACATGCTTCCTGCTGCCAAGGAATTGACCTCGTGAACCTACACTGCACTCCCTCAATAGCCAGAATGTCTTTCCTCAAATTTGGAAACCAGAACTGCACACAGTACTCGAGGTGTAGTCTCAGCAGGGCCCTGTACAGCTGCAGAAGCACCTCTTTGCTTCTATACTCAATTCCTCTTGTTATGAAGGCTAGCATGCTATTAGCCTTCTATGAACAAAGCTGCATACTAATGAAGTTGTGACATCTGGATAGTCGCTCTTCATGCCAAACCAGAATTATGTTGGAGAATCTCTGGAAAATATTTTGTCCAAAGTTTGATAACATGAAATTTCATTCAGCTGCTTATTTTCAGGTGTGGGCCAATCCAACTGTTCAGGCTGACATTGAGAAAGCAAATGTTGCCACATTCAAATTGGGATAAAGGATATGAAGTGCATCTCTGGGTGACTGAAATAGTTGGTCATCGCAAGAATAGGGTATTGTTCCATGTTATTTTCAGAGAGAAATTTGGATCTAGAGGAAAAGAATCAAAGTTCAATGTCATCATGTTACTCTTCCAGAATGCAGTTTTCTTTTCAAGTGCTGTGAGGTGATCACTCATAATGTTTGTGTTCTTTGCCTTCTTGTATTCCTTTGGTTCATTTGATTAGATTAGATTAGATTAGATTAGATTACTTACAGCGTGGAAACAGGCCCTTCGGGCCAAACAAGTCCACACTGCCCCGCCGAAGCGCAACCCACCCATACCACTACATCTACCCCTTACCTAACACTACGGACAATTTAGCATGGCCAATTCACCTGACCTGCACATCTTTGGACTGTGGGAGGAAACCGGAGCACCCGGAGGAAACCCACGCAGACACGGGGAGAATGTGCAAACTCCACACAGTCAGTCACCTGAGGCGGGAATTGAACCCGGGTCTCTGGCGCTGTGAGGCAGCAGTGCTAACCACAGTGCCACCGTGCCGCCACGGTGGTTTCAGCTATGTTCACAAAATAAGCGAAGAGACACTTCATATTCTAATCGCAGAGGCAGTAATTGAATTCCGTTTCAAAGTTGATTTTAAATATAAGCAGTTGATCCCTCCATTTCAAGCACCTTTGCAGTACTCTTCCTAATGAAAACCAGTGGATCGCTGTGTGTAAACACAATACATCATGATTATATCCCGTATCTGTAGATTGTTTTGCAATTAGCTGCACATGGAGTGGGTGAGGGTTCAGTAGTTTGCAATTGACGTGACTTGGTGGAATATGTCACCAAGTGCTCAGTCCTTTCATGCCAGCTGTTTCCTGTGAATTGAAAAGTGAGATTTAAACAGTGTGTCATTTATCAGTTCATAGCTGCAATGCCATCATGCTAAATCCAACCAGGCAATCCCAAGGAGTTTGTTTTTCTCCATAATAGTTCTATAAAATATTGAATATTCCATGCACATTTGCTTGTTCAAGAGCACAAGACAAAACAGAATGTCTTCAAAACAGTTTTCCTACATATATCATAGAAAAACCAACTTCATTGCTCAGACCGTGGAGTATAAGAGTTGGAATGTCATGTTGAGGTTCTGCAGGACATTAGTGAGGCCTCCTCTTGAGCACCGTGTCCAGTTATGGTTGCCCTATTATAGGGAAATATTATTAAGCTAGAGAGGGTTCAGAAAAGATTTATCAGGAATGGAAGGTTTGAGTTATAAAGAAAGGCTGGATAGGCTGGGCCATCTTTCACTGGTGCATGGGAAGTAGAGAGATGACCTTACAGAGTTTATAAGAACATGAAGAGTATAGATAGGGTTGATGGTAGAGGTCTTTTTTGCTAGGATGGGTGAATTCAAGGCTAAGGGCATATTTTTAAGGTGAGAGGAGAGAAATTTAAAGTAGTCATGAGGGACAATTTTTTTTACACAGTGGTTTGTGTGTAGAATGAATTTCCTAAGGAAGTGGTGAATGCAGGCACAGTTACTAAGTTTAGAAGACATTTAGGTAAGTACATAAATAAGAAATGTTTGGAGGGATGTGGGCCAGGAGCATGCAGGTGGAACTAGTTTAGTTTAGAATTATGTTTGACATGGACTGGTTGGACTGTAGGGTCTGTTTCTATGCTGTATGACTCTGTGTGCATCACATCCATTGGTGCTCATATCGATTTGATGGGCAAAGGCAGGTTTGCATTTCACACACTTCACCAGCGTTGATTCCCATCAGCTATAGTTTCCTCAACTTTCTGCTTCATGATGATGTTTGTTTGAGAGAGGTAATGCTGACATTTCTGCCTCTTCAAAAATTTATTTCAATCATTTTGGTTTTACTTGCTGCAGTCAAAATTTCAATAATGAGCCTTCTTGGTCTGTGCAATCTGGTAGATCACCTCCAAAGATGCTTTTTGAACTTGATCAGCGATGCTTAACATTCCTCTTAAAGGAAGCTTGGTGCTGTGATTTTTTTTTTCCCACTTTCCCAAATGTAATCCCTGAGAGTGATCTCCAAACATGGTTTAAGCCTGTTCATGCTTTCATTAGGCTGTATTTTATTATTATTCACTCATGGGGTGTAAGTGTTGATGGTTGGACCAGCATTTATTGCCTGCTGCTTTAATGTTGCAGTTCATGAGCTGCAGACAGACACTCAAAGCTGTAGCTAGGCCCTAATGAGATGAAATTTCAAGATTTTGACACAAAAGGAATCATATGTTTCCAAGTCAAGATGGTGAGCTTGAAGGTCATGGTGTCCTCATGTATCTGCTGCCCTTGTCCTTCGAGATGGAAATGCTCGTGGTTTTGGAAGGCACTGTTTAAGGAGCTTTGGTGAATCTGCAGTGCATCTTGTAGATGGTACACATTATTGTGACTGAGCATTGGCAGGCAGGGAGTGGGTGTTTGTGGATGTGGCACCAAACAAGCGAGTTGCTTTGTCCTCTATAGTATTGAACTGCTTGTGTTGTTGGAACTGCACTCATCCAGGCAAATGGAGTGTTCCTAACTTGTGCCTACTGTGAGTAAGCAGGCAGGTACAGCAAGTGTTGACAAAGGAAAATGGTATGTTGGCCTCCATAACGAGTGGAATCAGTGAATCTCAGCGAAATCTGTGGGGCAACTGAGGAACAACATCTCAACTTCAGACTAGGTAAGGCTGGTAGGTGCAGGGAATGCTAGATGATTAGATAAATTGAGATTTTGGTCAAGGAAAAGAAAGAAGCACGTGTCGGGTATAGAGCAGGGATCAAGTTAATCTCTGGAAGATTATAAAGGCAGTAGGAATATGCTTAAGAGGGAAATCAGGAGGGCTAAAAGGGGACATGAGATAGCTTTGGTAAGTAGGGTTAAGGAGAATCCAAAGAAATTTTACAAATACATTAAGAGCAAATGAGTAATTAGAGAGGATAGGGCCCCTAAAGATCAGCAAGGCAGCCTGTGTGTGGAACAACAGGAGATGGGGGAGATACTAAACGAGTATTGTACATCAATGTTTATAGTGGAGAAGAATATGGAAGATTTGAGAATGTGGGGAAATAAATAGCGAAAAATGTTCATATTAAAAAGAGGGAAGTGCTGGACATCTTAAAACATATCTGATCAGGTGTAGGACAAAGTGAGGACTGCAGATGTTGGAGGTCAGAGTTGAGGGTGTGGTGCTTGAAAAGCCCAGCACACCAGGCAGCATCTGAGGAGTAGGAGAATTGATGTTTTGGGCATAAGCCCTTCATCAGGAATGACACCTGATCAGGTATACCCAGTGCTCTGTGGGAAAGTAGGGGAGTGATTGCTGGGCCCCTTGCTAAGATATTTTTATCATCGATAACCACAGATGAGGTACTGGAAGACTGGAGGCTTGCTAGCGTGGTGCCACTATTTAAGCCAGCTGGTAAGGAAAAGCCAGGGAACTATAGACTAGTGAGCCTGACATCAGTGCTGGGCAAGTTGTTGAAGGAAATCCCGACAGGCAGGGTTTACATGTATTTGGAAAGGCAAGGACAGATTAGCGGTACTCAACATGGCTTTGTGCATGGGAAATAATGTCTTACTAATTTGATTGAAATTTTTGAAGAATTAGAGAAGAGGATTGATAAGGGTGGAGCAGTGGACATGATCCACAGGCTCTTCATGATAGACTGGTTAGTAAGGTTAGATCAGGAGTTTAATTCAGGTAAATGTGAGGTGCTACATTTTGGGAAAGCAAATCTTAGCAGGACGTATACACTTAATGGTAAGGTCCTAGGGAGTGTTGCTGAACAAAGAGAACTTGGAGTGCAGGTTCATAGCTCCTTGAAAGTGGAGTCGTAGGTAGATAGGATAGTGAAGAAGGCGTTTGGTATGCTTTCCTTTATTGGTCAGAGTATTGAGTACAGGAGTTGGGAGGTCATGTTGCGGCTGTACAGGACATTGGTTGGAATATTGCGTGCAGTTAGGGTGAGAGGGGAAAGATATAAAAGAGACCTAAGGGGCATCATTTTCACGCAGAGGGTGGGTACGTGTATGGAATGAGCTGCCAGAGGATGTGGTGGAGGCTGGTACAATTGCAACATTTAAGAGGCATTTGGATGGGTATATGAATAGGAAGGGTTTGGAGGGATATGGGCCGGGTGCTGGCAGGTGGGACTAGATTGGGTTGGGATATCTGGTCGGCAAGGAATACTGCGTGCAGTTCAGGTCTCCCTGCTTTGGAAGGATGTTGTGAAACTTGAAAGGGTTGAGAAAAGATTTATAAGGATGTTGTCAAGGTTGGATCTATAGAGAGAGGCTAAATAGGCTGGGGCTGTTTTCCCTGGAGCATTGGAGGCAAAGGAATGACCTTATAGAGGTGTATAAAATCGTGAGGGGCAAGGGTAGGGTAAATAGACAAAGTCTTTTCTCCAGGGTAGGGGAATCCAAAACTAGACAGAATGGGTTTAAGGTGAGGAGAAAGATTTAAAAGGGACCTAAGGGGCAACTTTTTCACGCAGAGGGTGGTGCCTGTATGGAGCAAACTGCCAGAGGAAGTAGTGGAGGCTGGTACAATTAGGGCATTTGGAAGGCATCTGGATGGGTATATGAATATGAAGAGTTTAGAAGGATATGGGCCAAATACTGGCAAATGGGGCTAGATTTATTTAGGATATCTGGTTGGCATGGATGAATTGGACTGAAGGGTCTATTTCCATGCTGTACAATTCTATGACTCTCGGCACTTTACAACTTTCTGGGTTCACTATTTAGTTCAACACCTTCAAATTCTAAACCCATTCATTCGCATGTTCTCCCCCCCTCCCCCCCCCCCCAACACACACACACACACACAGACTGTCTGTTCTGTCAAGTCTGGCAGTTAGACACACCATTGTTCTGCTATTCTCAAATTCCAATCACTTAATCTGAACTATCAGCATCCTTTCCTCCCGAGTCCTCCAATCCACACTGCCCCCACCCACTTCTGCAAATGCTGGAAACCAGATTCTAGATTAGAGTGGTGCTGATGAAGGCCTTTTGCCCGAAACGTCGACTTTCCTGCTCCTCAGATGCTACCTGAACTGCTGTGCTTTTCCAGCACCACTCTGATCTAGAGACCTTCCCACTTCATGTCAGCTCTGATGAAGAGCCATCCAAACTCGAAATGTTAGCTTGCTTTCTCTCCATAGATGTTGCCTGATCTGCTGTGATCTCCAGCATTTTTGTTTTCAGTTTAAAATATGTGGATGCCTCGTTGCAATTGTACAGAACCTTGGTATAGTATTGATGCCCTGTATTGGCAGAACTGATGTATGAAGAGAGACTGGGTTATTTAAGGACTAGACAGAGTTAATTCAGGAAGGGTGTTTCTGATGACTGGGGAGTCCCGAGCCAGGGGTCGCAGTCTAAGAATACAGTCTAAATGGTGGTCCATTTTAGGACTGAATTGAAATGTTTCTTCACCCAGAGAGTGGTGAGCCTGTGGAATTCTCAGCCACGGAAAGTGGTTGAAGCCAAAAGATTCACTGCTTTCAAGGAGCTAGATAGAGTTCTTGGGGCTACAGGAATCAACAGGTGTACAGAGGAAGTGGGAATAAGTTGTTGAGTTTAATGAACAGTTAGGTTCATATTGAATGGATTACTCCATATCCTTCCCCCTTGTACTCTCTCCTTTGGCCAATGTGCTTGTTTGTGTGATGCACAGTGACCAATGACTTGATTGGGGCAGTCATTATCCTGCAGGTTATTGTTATTAAGTCCTATTTACAAGTGTAGTTTGCAATGGCTCAGGCCTTATTCACAAGTTTGGTGACAAATCCAATCTTCTAGAGCCTGAATCTGTGTGATTTTAACTGATGAATGTAGACTCGAGATACACAACCATTGAGAACACTTTAGAAGATTTCCCAACTAACTGCACCCACTCATTGTGTCAGTTAATCAGAGTCGACCTGCTAACCCTTGTAATTGCTATAAATTGTTGTCGCAGTTTGAAATTTTGCGTTTGTCCTGATGTGTGCAACATGAAATGTTTCAGAAATCTCTCTCAGCAATTCAATTTTAAACTTTAAAACTATTTTTCTGTTTCTTTTTATTTGTGAATTATCAGGACAAGGGATGATACTGTGAGACAGATCGTAGCAGGTTTGACTGATGATTCAGAAGGATCCAGTGATCTGGCAAATGAACTGTCCAAAGCAGATCCAATCACTCTAGAGCATGGACACGATAGCGATGATGATATGTCTGATCCAGATGATTGGGTTCCTGACCCTGTTGATGCAGATCCAGGTAATTCCAATAACTCCCAAGGAACATTAAGCATATTTATCAGTGAATCTGAGAGAAGGATGTATAAGGCTTTGGAGGATTGAAAGAATCACAGCTGGATAACTGACCCAAATCATAGAGATAATGGCACATGATTATATTTGACAACAAATAACCTGGATATTTGAACTCTGTGCCAAGAGTAGGGCTTGGTTCCTCACTCTGAGAGTACTATCAACTGAAGTTATAGAAATCCCAGTAGCTGATCCCTAGAGGCAACATGATCAGGTCTCTAAGATGAAGGGCTTATGCCCCAAGCATTGATTCTCCTGCTCCGATGCTGCCTGATTTGCTGTGCTTTTATAGCACCACACTCTCGACTCTGATCTCCAGCATCTGCAGTCCTCACTCTCTCCTAAGATGATTCTATGTCTGATTTCCCTTTCTCCACAGCCTCAGAAGACAGGAATCAAGAATTTGCATGTGCACTTTTTAGTCTAAGATACGTAACAAGCAGAAAGCTTGGAACTACTTGGTCAGTTGGATGCACAATATGGAGCTTAATAAAGCAAATCAGGATTATCCATCTAAGGCAGCTCTACTTTAAATTGCAGAGCTGAACACAGCAGTGACGAGAATAACTTTGCAGAACTTTCTGGAATTACTTTCAATTTTCTTGCCTTTTGTCCTACCAGGCTGGGATTTGTTTCTGATTGTGATTAATTGCCTTTAAAGTTTTCTTAAAGTTGTACAGTGTTGCAGGTAGTGTTCATACATTTTCTGCAATTTCTTAAAGGTGTATGACCATCAGCTGACAATGTCCATGTAGCAGGTACAGAGTTCTCAATGAACTGCAGCTCACATGTTACTGAATTCAGTAAATAAATGGACCATTATAAATAATATATAGTTGATATATTTCATGTTATGATATTAGGCATTTACTTTAGAGAAGGAAAATGTTTTTTTTTAAAACTCAGCAGATTCTTTCTCCTAATATTTATATTTTTGCAATTCAATTTTTAATAACTTTGTGGTACAGAATGTAAACCTCACTATAAGGAGTCAAATCGTCGGGCTTTTTGTCTTCACTTGTCAGCATAAAAATGCAAGGAACAGACTTGGAAAAAGGCACACTAATTTATTCAGCATGAGAAAGGGATACTGCTTGATTGAATTATCCAGATACAGCAGTGAACTGTCAATTTGTGTTCTTAGACAGGCAGATAAAATCTGATTGGTCAGCATGTTGCCATGGGGATGCAGCAGAGATTGACATTCTGCACGATCCCTTTTTGTTTTTCAGTGCAAAAGGTTCAATATAGGTACAAATTATTTTTACCTACATAAGACAGTATCTTGAGCATTAATATATGTAGCTTCAAGAATGTACAAATTTATTATATTAAGAGCTCCACTGATGATTTAAAATTGGTGTGACTCTTAGCAGAATCTAGATGATTTAATAAAAACTAGCTTTATCTGTTGTTCAGATACTTGGACATCTTCACCTTCTATGATAATCTAAAGTCATCTGGGCACCAATCAGACTCACATTTCTTGGTAAGCAATTAAGATGTTAGCAAGAGCCCTGTCTAGAGAGTATCGTCTGATAACACAATTTCGGTCTACACGTTGTCATTGAAACTAAGCTCAGGTGTATATGAATGAGAAGGATTTAGAGAGATATGGGCAAGTGCTGGCAAATAAGATTAGATTATTTTAGGATATCTGGTCAGCATGGACGAGTTGGACCAAAGGGTTTGTTCCTGTGCTATACATCTCTATGACTCTAAATTATCTGGACTATGCTAAGAATTACACAAAAACTAATTTAAGATCATCATTATCGTATGCAGTGTGATAAATTTGTGTGTTCGATAAGCTGCAAATATTGATAGAGAATCCTGTTTTGTTTTGAAATCAGAAGGAATTTGTATGCACATTGCATCTTTTTGATGGAAAAATAAATAAGGAACTAAGATTGACAGTTCATTGGTCGTGCAGAGTTTTCTTGCCAATGATGGTCCAGTCAATCAGCATCCTGTCCTCATGCTGCATAAACTGGTGTTCTCTTTTATCATTCTGATTTTTGTGTTCTAGCAATGAGTGCTTTCACTTCTTATCTCCTTTTAGCAATAGTTAAGTTCCACTCTTTCAATAGTGCAACAGTGACTACATTTCGGTAAGTACTTAATTAGCTGTGAAACCCTAGGGGCATCTCAAGGTTATGAAAGTGCTACAACATGGCAGTATGTTTTGTACAATTACTTGAGAAACATTTGAGTGTGGATGAACAGATGAGCGGTTTCTCGTGAAGTCTTGTGCTGGCCGCTTGCAAATTGCCCACAATGTGGCCACTTCAAAAAATAAAGTACTGCAAATTGAAGTAAGCAAAATTAACTGGCAGATTGGTCATGAACCACTTAACTTTTACCAAGATTTTATGGTAGGTTTTAAGTTTAATGGTGACTTTTATCACACATCACCTGTTGAATTTAATGTGATAACTTACCATGCTGTGATTTGAACTTTAGCTTGATGGTCAAGTAACTTACCTGCACTGGTAGGAACCTAAAGGGAGGGCACAAAAAATTCTGAAACCAATAAGTGTTGACTGTTTGCAGCTCTTCAAATAACATTTCTTAACAATATGTTGCTTTTATTTTGTAAAATTAACAAGAATGAATAAATATTTCCAATAACTAGACTTGCAATAGAGATCCATATTGTGGTACTGACCCCTTTGTACTTTGAATGCCTTATTTAATTTTGCAGCCTGGATTGGGGTTACTCCTCACTATGTCAATTTCATTTCTCCCTAACTTGTTTTAGGTAAGTTTGGCTCTAAACGAAGATCTTCTGACATCATCACCTTGCTGGTCAGCATTTACGGCAGCAAAGAATTGTTTATCAATGAATATCGTACACTTCTGGCAGACCGAATACTCCATCATTTCAGCTACGTTACCTGCAGGTACCGAGATGCTTGCAGGGTTGGATTGGAAGCACAAACCATAATTGACCTGTCTGTGGTTGCTCCTGATTCTGAGAGGCTTCAGATTCATTGTCTTAAGGCTGAGTCTAAATATTCAGAGGATTATGTATTCAGGTCCCATTCGAGGGAAGCAGAATGACATAATGAACCTTCAATAGTAACAGCCTCCAGATTTCCCCATCTTTAACATATTCCACAGTCCACCTATCCAGGAGATTTGAAACAAAGGACAGAGTTGTTGGTGAAAGGCAGCAGGTCTGTCAGCATCTGTAGGTGGAAAGCAGAGTTAACGTTTCAAGTCTGGTGATCCTTCATCAGAAATGATAGCAGCTAGGAAAAATGGGTATTTATGCTGAAGATGAGGTTGGGCAATGGGGGAAGGAGTGAGCGGATAAGTGGAGATGGAACCCAGAGACAGAAAGAGGAATAGGAAAGGGCCAGGCAGACGAGGGTGTGCTTGGAAAGAAGAGAAGCTGAGATATTGTATACATGGGCTTTCGTAAAGCCTTTGACAGGATTCGGCATGGTCAACTAATTAGTAAAGTTAGATCACATGGGATCACATGAACTTGCAAACTGGATACAAATTTGGCTTGACAGAATGAAGGCAGAGGGTGATAGTGGTGGAGGGTTGTTTTTTGGCATGTGACCAGCAGTGTTCCACAGGGACTGGTACTGGGCCACTTCTGTCATTTATTTAAATGATTTGGATGAGGCGGCATGGTTAGTAAGTTTGCAGGTGACACAGAAGTTGGTGATATAGTGAATAGTAAAGAAGGTTATCTCATAGTACAATTGGGTTAATGGGCTGAGGAGTGGAAGATGGAATTTAGTTTTGATAGATGCGAGATATTGCATTTTGGTAAAACAAACAAGGACAGGACTTATACTGTTAGTGGTAGGGCCTTGGGTAGTGTTGTAGAACAGAGACCTGGGGGTTCAGGTACATAATTCTTTGAAATTTGCATCACAGGTAGACAGGGTCTTTAAACCGGTTTGTTTAGCATGTTTGCCTTCATTGCTCAGACCTTTTGAATATCATAGAATCCCTACGGTGTGGAAACAAGTACTTCGGCCCAAGAAGTCCACACTGACCGTCCAAAGAATAACCCGTCCAGACCCATACCCCTACTCTATTACTCTACCCAGACTAATGCACCTAACCTACACATCCCTAAACACTACAGGCTATTTAGCATGGCCAATTCACCTAACCTGCACATCTTTGGATTGTGTGAGGAAACTGGAGCACCTGGAGGAAACCCACGGAGACGTGGGGAAAGTGTGCAAACTCTACACAGACAGTTGCCTGAGGCTGGAATTGAACCTGGTTCCCTAGCGCTGTGAGGCAGCAGTGCTAACCACTGAGCCACCGTGCTGCTTAAAAGATGTAGGAGTTAGGATGCATGTTGAGGTTGTACAGGACGTTGGTGAGGCCTCCTCTGGTGTAGTATACAGTTCTGATTGCCCTTTTATATGAAGGATATTATTAAGCTGGAAGGGTTCATCAAAGATTTATGAGGATGTTGCTGGGAATGATAGGTTTGAGCTATAAAAATAGGGTTGGACATTTTTCACTGGAGCATAGGAGGTTAAAGGGTGATCTAATAAAGGTTTATAAATTTGAGGTGCATAAGTTAGGTGAATATAGCAAGCGTCTTTTCCCAAGGGTAGGTAGAGTTCAAAACTAGGGGACATACTTTTTAAGGTGGGAGGAGAAAGTTTTTGTAAAGGACATGTGGGGCAACCTTTTTACACAGTGGCTTGTATGTGGAATGAACTGCCAGAGGAAGTGGTGAATGCAGGTACAGTTAAAACATTTAAAAGCCATTTGGATAAGTACATGAATAAAAGGTTTGGAGAGATGTGGGCCAAGTCCAGACAGGTGAGACTAGTTTAGTTGGAAACATGGTTGGCATTCTGTAGTTAGACCAAAAGGTTTGTTTCTTTGCTGTATGACTATATAAGTGATATCGAGAGCTGAGATTAGGTTGGCTTTAGTGACCCATGTCATCACAGGACCAGGGTGTGAGGTGGATAAAACCATTGCCAGAATCAGTTTCTCAAGTTATTGAACTCCATGTTGAATCCTAGAGCCTGCAGGGTCCTCAAGTGAAAAATGAGATGCTTCGAGCTTGCACAAAATGGCCTTCTCTTCCTATTTAATTTGCTCTTGGCATGTTCCAAGAGTGTGTTTTCTCTTGAAGATGAGAATTTAGTGTGATTTAATACTGAGTCTAGTGGAGTTTGCACATTCTCCCCATGTCTTCGTGGATTTCCTTTGGGTGCACTGGTTCCCTTCCACAGTGTGAAGCTGTGCAGGGTAGATGGACTGATGGTGCTGAATTGTTTATAGTGTCCAGAGATGTGCAGACAAGGTGGATTAACCATAGGAAATGCAGGGTTACAGAGATAGGGTGGGGGATTGGTCTGGGTAGGTTGCTCTTCAGCGGGGTGGTGTGGATTCAATGGCCCAAATAGACTGCTTCCACACTGTAGGAATTTTGTGGATAAGTTGAATTTTGGCTCAGCCATTTTTATGCCAAACTTTTAAAAAGTGATTTTTAAAAATTTGTTTTTCTCCCTTCACATTACTTATTCTTGGAGGCATGTGAAATAGTGGAAGGATTTACAGGATGATTGATAGCTCACATCTTACATGAATTCTCCTTCCATCATCATCAACCAGCTTCACACAAGCCAACAGGTTATTTAATCCGTAAAGAGGGAAGGCTTTTGTGGCTCCCACAACCCTTATGAAGTTTGGAAAGTATCCATGAGATCTTGAGCCAAAATTCAGAGTCAGAGAGTATTGTTGGGGCAGGGTTTGATTCATGCACCTCTTCCCTGACATGGAATTGCTACCACTGAGCACAAACCCTGTTACCATTTCAGTGGTAAATTCAAAAATCCAATCATTTAAACTTTGTGTATATTTGAAGTATATTCACCGAGAGAAAGTAATGATACAAACTGTGTTTGTTTAAATTGGAGCAATGCATTTGTAGCAAATGCATGCTATGTCTAAGTTCCATATAAAATCATTGCATTCAGAATGCCCAAAGGTTACTATATTTTTTCAGACCTTTGAAAGTCTTTTTTGCAGTTAATGACAATGTTTGTGAGAATGTTCTGGAACCTGTTGTCTATTTTGCTTCTATTAGAACTGCTTGAGTCAATGCATATTCTGATTATTCATATCTGATGTGACTGCTTCACCATAGGGAAATTCGAAATCTGGAGTTGCTCAAGCTGCGTTTTGGAGAAGCTCAGATGCACTTCTGTGAGGTCATGTTAAAGGTCAGTGAAAGAACTGCAAGTTAAAACGGTTTAAGTTAATCGGGTACTTTGTGCACCAGGTAATTTAACCTGCAGTAGTGTCTTCTCTTGTACAATTACAATTTTGAAGTTACTTGTGTTGGAGTATTTGCCCTTTTGGGTAGATGGAAATCCTATAAAAGTATTGGGTGAATGAAATTTATTTTCACTAAAATGTTACAATAATGAGGAATTACTTGAAGAGGAGAATGGAGTATTTAGTGCTGTTTTCAGCAGAGCTGAGAGGTTTAAGAAGTAGTCTTAAGTGATCAAGGTAATGAAATGGACAGGCAAGGCACTTTATGTAGTGCTGATTGACCTACTGTGCAATTTCAGTTTTAATCAAATGTCAATTTAGTCTACTGTTAAAATGAACATCCATCTGTATAATTGTCTCTTTCTAACAGCAGACCCATGGGGCAAACCTATTTTCCACAACCATGCATTGCGTGTAATTTGTTGAACCTATGCTCTTTGAAAATTTACTCCAGCTTTACTAGAATTTATGATTTGGAGGTGCTGGTGTTGGACTGGGGTGGACAAACTTAAAAATCAAACAATACCAGGTTATAGTCAACAGGTTTATTTGGAAGCACTAGCTTTCAAAGCGCTGCTTTTCATCAGGTGGTTGTCTTGCACCCCAAAGACTGTAGTGGCTCATTTAAGGCAGCTTATCACCACCTTCTGCAGGGCAATTAGGAATGGACAGTGACACCCTGACCCCACACACACACATTCAATGTGGGAGCATTCAACTATCCCCCTGAAGTCTTAAACTGAAACACAGGTAATTGATTCAGAAGTTAACATTCCAAATTCCCTTTCCTGCGTATCATGTACCATTCATTAGTTGTACAGCCTCCATGTGGCTCTTTAACCAACTTCTGGAGCTTGCATAAGAATATTTACAGGTTGCTTCTGTTTTTTTAATGTATTGTGAGACCGGAAGAGAAGACACTGTTGTGAATAGTCTTTATTGTTTGTTTTTCCGCCACTCGGAAAACGCCCGTGTGGCAATTATGTGTTAATAAGCAAAGCTTATTAAGGGCAATGGTGACATTCATTCAGTAATATAAAAAGCAGGGATATGCTTCTGAGGTTTTATAAAGCTCTGGTCAGACCACATTTAGAGTAAAGCGCACAATTTTGGGCCCCATACCTCAGGAAGAGCAGACTGGCCCTGGAAAGGGTCCAGAGAAGGCTTACAACAATGATCCTAGGAATGAAAGTCTTAACACATGAGGAATGTTTAAGGACTCTGGGATTTTGCTCAGCGTTAAGAAGGGTGAGGTGGGATCTGATTGAAACTTACAGAATACTGAATGGCCTGGACAGAATAGACATTGGGAAGGTGTTTTCATAGGCAGGAGAGACTAGGGCCGGAGAGCACAGCTTTAGAGTAAAGGGCAGGTCCTTTAGGTCAGAGATGAGGAGAAGCTTCAGCGAGAGAGTGGTGAATCTGTGGAGTTCATTGCCAGGTCATTGAGTATATTTAAAACAGAGAAAGATTGGTTCTTGATTGTCAAGGGATCAAAAGTTACGGGGAGAAAGTGAGAGAATGGGGTTGTAAAAACCCATCTGCCATGATTGAATGGCAGTGCAGACTCAATGGGCTGAATGGCCTAATTTCTGTTCCTGTGTCTTATGACCTAAACACCGCAATTGTTGATCTCCTTGAAAATAGACTGCATTAATCTTTGGATTTTGTGTACAGGATGTGGCTGATTCTCGAAGGATAAATAGCCACATTCACGAGGAGGACCAAGAGACTCCTTTACACCTGAATGCAATGATTCTGTCTGGTGAGTTCTGGCCACCTTTGAAAGAGGAAAAACTGGAGCTCCCTACTGAAGTGAAAGAAGCAATGGATGCTTATACCAAGAAGTATGAGAAATTAAAGGTTAGTACTGAGAATTTATCAATGACTTTCTTTGGTGACTACAGGTGAAACTTGTAGCTCATTGAACATGCAAGCAGCTTGTTTCCATTGTTCAGATATCCTAGACAAGCAATAGGAGGACTGTCTTCAGCCAGTCTAGCTTCAAGGCTATAACTGCTTACCAGGAAGGTAAGAAGCAATTTTTGAGTGAGCAAGTATTTTTAACCAAATAAAAAAACAAGAGAACTGCAGTTGATGTAAATCAGAAACAAAAACAGAAGTTTGCCGGAAAACCTCAGTGGGTCTGGCAGCATTTGTGAAGAGGAATTAGAGTTAATGTTTTGGGTCCAGTGACCTTTCCTCCGAACTGAGTCTGCCCAAGTCACATGATGTATGACTGGAAGTAGTGATGGGAAAGTGCACAATGTAAACTTGCACCCATTGCTCCACTACTAGGAGACAGTGAGTGTCTTGAATGTAATTTGTACTAAGCAAGACTCTTCTGTAACCGCTCCCTTGTAAGCTAGATCCTTTTATGTTATTTTGCAGTGTATTGATTTCTAATAGAGGGCATTTTTTGACATTGTAACCATATGCATGGTCAGGGTGTGTGAAAAAAGGTTTTGATGAAGGTTTAGAATTTTTTGTGCTCTGTTTTTGCATTGTGGGCTTCATAATAACAGGTTCCACAGTTTGTGTTCACATTTGAGGAAGTGAACATGAAAAAAAAATCAAACTGTTAGACTTTTATTTTGATCCTGAATGGATTCTTAGTCGCTGTGAACATCGTCTGTGCCAATTACTTCAATTTTTTAAAAATTAATGTTACTTAAGTTCATGAAATCTTGGAAGGAATGTGAAATGGCTAGCATTTAGACTTTATATAATCAGTTTCTTTGGTTGTTAAAAAGATGTTGGTGATGCTCTAAGGATTTTGATTGAATGCAGAGCAGTTTTTTTTCCCCCAGTGATTGAGTAATGAGTATTCTGAAGCCCAGAAATAGATTTATTATGATTCCAAGGACGAATGCATTGGTGTTTCTTGTGGTTATGGCACATAGTTTTATCACTTTCTTTCAGGCCATGAGATCACTGAACTGGAAGCCTCATCTGGGAAATGTTGACCTGGAGATCGAGCTGGCAGATCGAACATTATCTGTATCTGTCTCACCTGTCCATGCTGCAATCATTATGCACTTCCAACAGAAGAGTGAGTGTTGCTGCCTCATTATTAGGGAATGAAAGAGAATTTCACCTAAATTTATCACAATTAAACTCAGAACATCTGGAGCACAATACTTTCTAAAGCACTGGGACTGTGTCATATATGCCAATTTCCATTCAATGATATAGAAAACCTTGTTTTTAACTCTTTCCAATCATTGTCAATATTGCTTTCTCATTTAAATGATCAGGAAAGAGGATTTTGAAGCACATTAGAACCTATGATGGGTGACATTGGTAAAAAAGATGCTTTTCTTTTCCCCAGCCAATTTTCTCCTATTTCCTTCTCTATATAGAGGAACCTTGATTGCCCGAATAACATGGACAGGTAGTATTTTGAATAATCGAATGCTGGATAACATATTTTAGCCAAGCATCATAGAACATAGAACATAGAAGAATACAGCGCAGTACAGGCCCTTCGGCCCTCGATGTTGCACCGATCCAAGCCCACCTAAACAAACTGTCTTACCTTAGCTGCTGCTCGCACTCAAAGTGCACTCACAGGACCCTGTGATCTTGCCAGGTAATTTGAAGTTCAGATAATCGAGGTTCCTCTTAATGTGTTATGTAACTCCATGGGCATCATAGCTGATCCCAATCCTGCCCTCCCTCTGGGGATTCTACTATAGTCAGCTGTGGGAGGCCTGGTTAGATATAGAATATTACAGTGCGATACAGGTTCTTTGACCTCTGGAAGCAATCTGAAGCCTATCTATTCTACACTATTCCATTTTCATCCATCTGTTTATCCAATAACCATTTAAATGCCCTTAAAGTCGGTGAGTCTACTACTGTTGAAATGTTGATTTTTTTTAATCTTCTCCTTCGTTCATGCTTCTTAACTTGGAAGCTAAGACCAGTTACATCAGCACAACTCATTAATCACAGGCCAGTGTTTAAATCTAGGAACTATGGTTCCATTCCTCATTAGCACAACTTGTCAGGCATTGGAGAAATTATAGACGTAATGTTATACACCACAGAAACAGACCCTTTGGTCCAACGTGTCCATGCCGACCAGATATCTGAAACTGATCTAGTCCCATTTGCCAGCATTTGACACATATCCTTCCAAGGAGAAGGTGAGGACTGCAGATGCTGGAGATTAGAGTCGAGAGTGGTGCTGGAAAAGCACAGCAGGTCAGGCAGCATGTGAGGAGCAGGAGAGTTGACATTTCGGGCAAAAGCCCTTAATCCGAAACATTGACTCTCCTGCTCAATGGATGCTGCCTGACCTGCTGTGCTTTTCCAGCACCATACTCTCAATGCATATCCCTCCAAATCTTTCTTATTCATGTACCTATCCAGATGCCTTTTAATTGTAATTATACCTGCCATCTCCTCCTCTGGCAGCTCATTCCATCAGTGTATGCGTGAGAAAGTTGCCCCTCTGTACACATTTAAATCTTTTCCCCCTCACCTTAAACCTACCCTGGGAAAAGAAACTTAGCTATTCATCCTTTCCACACTCATCATGACCCTATAAACTTCTATAAGGTCACCCCTCAGCCTATGCTTCAGGGAAAAAAAAAGCCCCAGCCTATTCAGCCTCTTCCCGTAGCTCATGTCCTCCAATCCCAACAACATCCTCGTAATTTCTTTCTGAGCCCAAATTTAACATGGCGGTACGGTGGCTCAGTGGTTAGCGCTGCTACCTCACAGTGACAGGAACCTGGGTTCAGTTCTGGCCTCGGACGCCTGTCTGTGTGGCGTTTGCACATTTTCCTCGTGTCTACATGGGTTTCCTCCAGCTGCTCCAGTTTCTTCTCACAATCCAAAGATATGCAGTTTAGGCGAATCGGCCATGCAAAATTACCCATAGCGTACAGGGATGTGCGTTAGTCAAGGGTAAATGTAGACTAGTAGGATAGGGAAATGGGTCTGGGTGGGTTACTATTCAGAGGGTTGGTGTGGACTTGTTGGGCCTAATGGCCTGTTTCCACACTGTAGGGGTTCTATTCTATTCTATTTTTCTTAAAGCAGGGAGACCAGAATTGAATGCTGCATTCTAATACTAGCCTTGCCAATGTCATGTACAGCTGCACTGACCGATGAAGACAAGCATGCCAAACACCTTCTTCAACACCTTGTCTACCTGTGACTCCATTTTCAAGGAACTACGCACCTGAACCCCTTGGTCCCTTTGTTTGGCAACACTCCCCAGGAGTCTAACATTAACTGTATAAGTCCTACTCTGGTTTGCCTCAACACCTCATATTTATCTGCAATAAACTCCATCTGTCACTGTCGGCCCATTGGCCCATTTGATCAAGGCCCTGTTGTACTCTGAGATGACTTGGAGGTGCCTGATGAAGGAGCAGCGCTCTGAAACCTAGTGCTTCCAAGTAAACCCGTTGGACTATAACCTAGTGTTGTGTGATTTTTAACATACTCTGAGATAACCTTCTTCACCACCCAGGACATGATCAATTTTGGTGTCATCTGCAAACTTAGTGACCATACCTCCTGTACGATAGACAATGCCCACTGTTCTTGCTTTCATCAATCTTCTGTGCTACCTCTTCAAAAAATAAATCAATCAAGTTTGTGAGACAGGATTCGAGAGTGTAATACTGGAAAAGCAGAGCATGTCAGGCAGCATCCAAGGAGCTGATGAAAGGTTTATGCCCGAAACGTTGATTCTACTGCTCCTTGGATGCTGCCTGACCTGCTGTGCTTTTCCAGCACCATACTCTGGACGCTGATCTCCAGCATCTGCAGTCCTCACTTTCTCCTAGTGAGACATGCAATCTTCTAGCACCTAACCTGTGGCTGTGGATGCTACAAATATCTCTGCTAGGTGCCCCACAATTTCTTCCCTAGCTTCACACATAGTTCTGGGGTACACATGATCAGGTCCTGGGGAATTGCCTACTTTTTAAGCATTTTAAGACCTCCTGCACCGCCTCTTCTGTATTATGGACACTCTTCATAACATCACTATTTAGTTCCCAAGGTCCCTAACTTCCCTGTCCTTCTCCAAAGTAAATACAAACGTGAAATATTCATTTAATATCTCGCCCATCTCCTGTGGTTTCATACATAGACTGCCTCGTTGATCTTTATGGGGCCCTATTCTCTCTCTAGTTAGTGTATTATATGTATTTGTAGAATCTCTTTGGATTTCCCTTCACTCTATTTGCCAAAGCTCTCTCATATTCCCTTTTTGCCCTCCTGATTTCCCTCTTGAGTATACTCCTACTGCCCTTACACTCACTCGATCTCAGCTGACATATGCCGCCTCCTTTTTATTGACCAGAACCTCATTTTTCTCCCCATCCAGCATTCCCCACACCTACCAGCTTGCCCTTTGTTCTAACAGGAACATACTGACTCTGAACTCTCAATATGTCATTTTTGAAGGCCTTTCACTTTCCAACTGTCCCTTTCCTTGCAAATACCTTCCTCAATCAACTTTTGAACGTTCCTGCTTAATACTGTGAAAATTGGCCTTAATTCCAGTTGAGAACTTTAACTTTTAGATCAGCTCTGTCCGTTTTCATAGCTATTATAAAACTAATAGAATTATGGTCGCTGATCCCAAAGTGCTCCCCCACTGACACAACAGACACTTACCCTGCTATTTTTTCCGAAGAGAGGGTCAGGTTTTGCTCTTTCTCTAGTAGGTACATCAACATATTGAATCAGAAAATTTTCTTGTACACATTTAACAAATTCCTCTCCATCCAAGTTGTTAACACTATGCCAGTCCCAGTTTATGTTTTGGAAAGTTAAAATCCCCTACCATTACAGCCCTATTATTCTTACAGATACCTGAGCTTTCCTTACAAGTTTGCTTCTCAATTTGCCCTGACTATTGATAGGCCTATAATACAATCCTGACAAGGTAATTATTTCATAGGATCCAGTGACTTCCCTTTCTGATAATTATTGCATTCCCTTGAGAACTGCTTATGATATTGAAATCGAACATGATGAAGGCCATAAATTAAATGTACTCATGAGGAGATTAGACATGATGTGCTACTGCAGAACTAAAGCTGAGTTTTTGTTGAATGTGTGTATTCACAGGTACCTGCACTCTGGACGAGCTCAGTGATGCACTTAAAGTTCCTGTCGTTGCCCTGCGAAGGAAAATTGCACTTTGGCAGCAGCAGGGAGTCCTAAAAGAGGATCCCACAGATACATTTACAGTGATTGAGGAGGAACAGAAGGATCAGCAGGAGAAAATGGTTTTAATTGATAGTGATGAAGAGGGAGACTCTGCTATGGCTTCCCAGGCTGATCAGAAAGAAGAGGAATTGCAGGTACAGCTGTTTTAGTAAGTTATGTTATAATACATTGCATGCAAATAATTTGCTAGTCTTGTAGCCCTTGATAAAATGATCAAGTTAAATTCTATATCTCTTTTACTATACATGACATTGAGGTGATTGCAAATTGAGAAACATCCCAGCAATAGCAAAATGCTGTGGACTCATCAGTATCCATCCTGATACTACCAATGTTAATGTCTATCCTTTGACCTCGGGTGTGTGGGCTTCATGTGAAAATGGGGCTAGAATCTCTTACCTGTGAGAAATAAAGAAAGGCAGACATTTTTATGGTGTTTTGTACAGCAACAAGATGTCCCAAAACACTTTAAAGCCCGTGAAGTATTTTTGAAGCACAGCTACTAATGTAGGAAACATGCCAGCCAATTTGCATAAATCCAGATCCCATGAGCATCATTATTATGACCAGGTAATAGTGATATGTTTCAGAGATTAATTATATTGGCTAGGGCACTCCCCTTCAAAATAGTGCCACTTGGAATGCCAGCTGCCATGTCCTGTTTCAGTTAAATCATGAGGTCCTGGGGGCAAATAGCTGGATGAAATACAAAGTTGTGGTTCTGGATTTCCAGAAAGAGTCCTCCGTTTGAGCAGCGGTTCTGGTATGACATGTTTTGGTGCATTATTTAAATGAAGCTGGTTAATTTGTGTTTCACAGCTGTTTTGGACGTATATCCAGGGTATGCTGACCAACCTAGAGAGCTTACCACTGGAACGTATTCACACCATGCTCAAGATGTTTGTGATGACAGGGCCAGTAATGGCTGAGATTGACATGCAGGAACTTCAGACATTCTTGCAGAAGAAAGTGAAGGACCATCAACTAGTATATTCCGGCGGAGTGTACCGGCTTCCCAAATCTAACTGCTGAATCAGGATCCTTGATCAGAAAGGTAACTTACACTGTCCATGTTGTCTGTCGAGTTAGAACATCTGAGCTGTGACTTTAAATACTAATAGGCAGCATTGTTGATCCATGGGGCCGTCTTAATGTCCAGCTATATCATCTTAGACTGCAGCTTTGGAAGCTGTCACTTCATGCAGTTCAGTTGCCTCACTGTTGCTAACATCAGCCCTATATTCAAAGCACAGGAAATCCTGTTTCTAAATCATGCTGTTTTCACCTCTGCCTGTATTCATAATATGAGTTCCATTTTAACGTTGTTTCGAACAGCATTTTCCATAGTCCACCCTTTCCCTCTCTCTCAGCCTGTAGCTTGTGGTCTTTCCCACTCTCTGACCTGTTGGGTGGCTGCTGGGTCTCAAAGACTAGCCTTTGAAGAAGTGACTCCGATTACCTGTTGGAGATACCAGGGCTAAATCTAAACACCGATACAATGAGAGTCACAGCATGGTCATGTCCACCATTGATCTGCTCAAAATGCCATCACTAATCTGGTGGCTCTCTCCACTGTGTGAATTTGAGAGTGTTCCTTATTGTGGGTGTTTGCTGTAGACCCCAGAGGGTGCTGTAGATTTCCACACTCTAGGGATTCTATGATTTTAAGTACTCTTCTTCGATGTTCAACAAAAACATTTATTTACACAGAGCCTCAGTAGCTTTGCAAATAATACAAACTATGAATGAACTCATGTGGATGGAGGTTCATTGAGTCTTTTCAGAGCACTACAGCATGGTGGTTGTCTTTTTCTGCCTGCAGCAATGGAGACAGGCTACTGACCCATAGACCGCCTTATCTGTAATATGGCAGATGTACTCTGAGGCTCCTCCACCCTTTGGAGTTATACCTTTGGATGTTGTTTCTCCCTGATGCCTTTTGACCTCTCACCTGTCAGAGGATTAAGCCATGCACTCTGTGGGTTGGATCATCACAGCACTCATTGCTTGGACAGATTCTGCCAAGCTTGATGCCAGAGTGCACAATTCCTCTAGTATCTCTGTATATTTCACATAGAATGCCCTACATCTGCTGCCTTGCAGGTGACATATCTAGCATTCCTCTATCTGCCAGATTCCTGCTCCATCTCAGTTTCTGGCAGTGGCCGGTTGAACTGTGACGTACCTTCATTTGCTTCTCATTTCTCTCATTCTGACGCTCCGTTCCCTCCTGGAGTGCTATGATCTGTACTGGGTGCAGAGCTGGGATGTGAGGCACACAGAGGTTTCCACTTCTTCCTCAGAGGTTGCTATTAGACCCCCAGAGATTCCAGTGGCAACTGAGTTTGTACCTATGCAGGTGACAAATAAAGAAGGTAAAGGCTAGCTTCTACATTTTGGGATGAATTCACAGCCTTTCAAATGGGCTGCAATGCAGGCATTACGAGATATTACTTCTTGTTTGTATTTCACACTTTCCAACATGCAATCATTCTTTCCGCTCCAAGACAGGAGAACCTCCAAGATAACAAAGCATCAATGCCTCACAGCATACTAGATATCAATGCACACTTGTCTAAGCAATCCTAATTAATGCCTCTTTCAATTGTAAATAGATGCCCCTTGCAATCCCACCCCCAAGGTCCTCCTTCCTACCTCACTTCATCACTGGACTACATCACTTCATCACCCATTCACCATGAGACTCCAACAGCATCTCCTCTATATGTGTTATAATGGCCAGTTTCTCCTGCAACTTCCAGTTCTGCTTCTCTCACTGTCATTGTGTAACCTCTTTTCCTGTGCTTACTGTGGCATTGTAATAATTCTGAAACTCCTGTACAGTTGCTCCTTCACATGTATGCTCTGAACATTCCACAGGCTGCACCCTCAGCACAATGATAAGTACCCACCAAGACCACCTCATAGGTTGCAGCCCATTTACAACAGCACGTGTCCCTCGTGCCACCTCCAATTTTTTATTTAAATATACAGGGCAATATCTTCATGAAGTCTTCCTGAAAGTTTCTGTATAGATGCAGCTCCATAATGGAACCTATCTCGTGCAAATCTTAGATAGCTATTTCAGCACTGAGTCCAGGTTGTCAGACTCACTCCAGGCTAGTTTAGTCAAACTGGGAGGTGATCTCTTTCCACATGCTACCACCTGTATCAGGATCCTGGCGCATTAGCAATTAATCTGTTCATTTCTTAAAGTTAACTTCTTTCAAAATAAATGCTTATTTCTATCAATGTAAAATGAAGCACAAAACTTAAAGATTTGTAACGTTAACATTTTAATAATCAGAAGGTGAAGAGTCAGTCACCATTCATAAAGAATGTCTTTAGATGGAGTCTAAAGATTTTTAACCAGTCCTGATATTGATTTTTATATTCAGTCGTATTGTCACGTGTAACCTGCTTACAGTGAAATTAAAGTTATTGGATCAATTCAGCAAAGTGCAGATTGGAGCTTTCACCCTCACATCCACATCCAGAACCTGCAGCCCTTCTTAGTTTTCACAATTAATGCTTCTGGTAGATGTTTTCCAGCCTATTTAACCTAATGTCATATTAATCATAAAGGAAGGTATATGTTTAATGTTAATGACAGAAATCCTGGAAAGTGAGTATTTTTTACGATTGCATCACTTCCAGACAACGGAGGAAAAATAATTGCTTTTTGTTAAAAACAGACCAATCATTCTTGGATGCAAAATCTTCATCTTATAAGTGAAAGAAGTGCTTTTCTGCACACTAATTTTATTTCCTTCCTTCATTAGATTGGTGGAACAGATCCATGATTGAACTTGTTGCTTGCTTCCTGCTGTGACTTATGATCCAGAGCCATAATTTGGAAGGAATATTGATGCAGCAGCACTGTCCGCTCAGCAGTAACTACAAGAAATTTGCTTGTCTTCATAACTAAGATTCACCAGGATTCTTCTACACCGAGATCTGTGGCAGAAGTCTGCCTATAGATGTCTTTGGTAGGGAGTGAGATAACAACTTATGGTGGAGAAATGAAACACTTGTAAGTGTACCTGAACTCTGTGGTACAAACTTCTGCAGGCACACAGGAGTAGATTTTCCACAGTAAGTAAATCCTATCACTGATCTGAAAGTCTGACACCTCTCAGACAATCTTTACTTTTATCCCTACGATCAGTGACTGAGCAATATTGATAGATGATGTTCATTTGAGGCTTGCTTTGCAAATTCTTTTAATGCTATATCTGTGTTAGTATCTTTAGAATTATACTTCTGTTTAGGGATGGCTGTCTTGTTATTTCCTAAAAGCCTGCAGTATAAGATCTAATGGATTTTGGCCTTTCCTCACTTAGTAATTATCCTGTGAGAAGGACATTTTTTCTGCTTTTCCTGTTAAAACGTTTTAGAATTTAACACCTCTGCCTAATACCTGACTTGTACTCTTCAGGCAATCTCTCCTGGGATCTTGAGGGTTTTTAAATTGAGGAAGGGAATAATTGTACTACCAGTTGTGGAGACTACTTATTGTCTTTAAAGAATGGACTGAGACTCCTGAAGCATGGTTGTTAATCTGTGTTTTGATTGTGCACAAAGCTTTTGTAGCCTTGTAACTAATTCAGGTTAATAACAGGAAGTTACAAATACTCAACAAGTGGGAACAGTTGCAGATAGTTGTCAATACTGGCAGAGACAGGCACTGAACTGTGACTCAGCAAACACACCCCGCCTTGAGCCGTTTGTAAACAAAGGGCAGGAGGAACTGAAATTCTCATCAGTTTATTTAGCAAAGTTATCAATGTGATTGTAATTGATTTTTTTTCTCTCTGTTTCACTTTACACAAATTGCTTATTGAAAAGATCCATGGATGCTGCATGTTTCAGTGTTATCAACAGAATGTACTATGAATTTTACAGTATGTTGTGAACATTGAATTGTGTTCTGATTAGGACAACAGTAACCAAAAATGTGATATCTTTTTATCCCTTACTGGCTGAGGAATTATGATTTCTCATAATCCTGATTAAAATGTGCATTATTTGTTTTTAAAGTTCACTTGTCTATGAATACTGACTTGTTTGCCGGATAACTGGTCATCTCCCTACCAAATTTTATTCACAAGGAATTTACAGCAAAATAATCAAGCACTATATGTGAATTCCTGACATGTTTTAAGGAAGATCCATCCACATTTGGTATTCAATTTTTTAATTTCCATTTTCAATTCTGTACGGAACAATGTGCTGAATGCTAAGGAAGGGTCAGATATATCAAATTGGGAGATCTTTGCATTTTTGGAATATTTGTTCCTTGTAATCAATGCCATTGGTTTTACTCATTCTTGTGGTTTGTGTGTGTGTGTGTCTCTCGCGCTCGCTCTCTCTCAAATCGAGCAGGACTTAATGGTAAGGTCTGAGGGAGTGTTGCTGAAGAAAGAGACTTTGGAGTGTAGGTTCATAGTTCCTTGAAAGTAGAGTTGCAGGTGGATAGGATAGTGAAGAAGGCATTTGGTATGCTGGGGCTGTTTTTCCTGGAGCATGGAGGCTGAGGGATGACCTTTTTAGAGGTGATAAAATCATGGGGAGCATGGTTAGGATAAATAGACAAGGTCTTTTCCTTGGGGTGGGGGAATCCAGAACAAGAGGACATAGGCTTAGGATGAGAGAGAAAAGATATAAAATGGACCTAAGGGGCAACTTTTTTACGCAGAGGATAGTATGTGTGTGGAATGAGCTGCCAGAGGATGTGGTGGAGGCTGATACCCATCCATTTCGCCTGAGACCCGGGTTCAATTCCCGCCTCAGGCAACTGACTGTGTGAAGTTTGCACGTTCTCCCCGTGTCTGCGTGGGTTTCCTCCGGGTGCTCCGGTTTCCTCCCACAGTCCAAAAGATGTGCAGGGTCAGGTGAATTGGCCATGCTAAATTGCCCGTAGTGTTAGGTAAGGGGTAAATGTAGGGGTATGGGTGGGTTTCGCTTCGGCGGGTCGGTGTGGACTTGTTGGGCCGAAGGGCCTGTTTCCACACTGTAATCTAATCTAATCTAATCTAATCTAATCTAATCTAATCATTTGCCCTTTAAATGCTGTAATTGTATATGAATAGGAAGGGTTTGGAGGGATATGGGCCAAGTGCTGGCAAGTAGAACTAGATTAGGTTAGGATATCTGGCCAGCTTGACAAGTTGGACCGAAGGGTATGTTTCCATGCTGTACATCTCTGTGACTCACTCTCTGTCTGTCTGTGTCTCTCTCTCTCACTCCCCCCACCCGCCCTGTTTTATATCATTCCGTCAAGGTAAGTGACTGAGCAAATCTCAGATCTTTTTCACAGAATGCATTACCTTGTTCTAGTTTGAAGGCATTTGCACTAACCTACCATTGTAAGGGACCACTTTTTTTTTCCCTTTTGGACTATAAACCAGGAAATGAAAGTCTGATACTGCTCTACAATCATCGTATGAGAAAGCTTTGCAATTTGTAAATCATGTAGGATATTGTAGTGTATAATTTTGACTGTATAGGACAGTGTTGCTTTTGGTGCAGTAAAGTTAAGGTATAAAAAACATTGGCACCAAGGGCCTTTGAATCAAGGAAAACTACCTGATGACAGCCCGTGGATTGGTCCAGCTACATTCAAATACTGTGCAGCCAGAGGCAAAAAGTAAACATTCCTCTCTGTAACTCTGTGTGAGCAAAAAAAACCTAATGACTCTGAATTTTGGGACAAGACAATACCCAGTCCTACCTGATCAGCTACTGAATCAAGGGAACTGAGAAATAACTCTCCACCTCGTGGGACTGGACAGTTGTCCGCTAAAATTTGTTTCCCTTCTTGATATGTTTCCACTCTTTTGCGTCAAGTCTTTTTTTTTGTTTTGTCTTATTTGAATGAGTGTGTATGCACTTGGGGTTTCAAATCAGTGTATTTAGGGGGGCACATGCAATTTTTGTCATTTTCTGGTGGAGGTCTGGGTAGGGCCGCAATGACAAACATGAACTCAATCAAAAAAAAAAATCAGAAACTCTAAACGGTTAAGCTAAATGAATAAATAATAGAAATGATCATTAAAAAGTTCCAGACAGCAGAGCTTAGTCAATTTTCACCTTTTTGGTTATTAGGAAGCAGACGTAGAGAGAGAGAGTCAACCCAATTCATGGTTCCCAGAAGAGAGGGTGACAGCTATGAGAATGTCGTCACCCTCTTGTCCTGGTTTCAATAATCCTAAATGACCTGTAGTGGGCTATGCTGAGCTGAATTGGCCTCTGTGGAATTTAGCTGAAGATGAGTTGGACTTTAAGCTTGGAGGTTCCTCCTGTCTCAGTCTGTTTGGCCTCCTTTGTTTTCCCCTTTTCCACCCTCTTAGACCTTTCCATCTTTTTTTTTTAACCACCCACTCCAGCCCCCATTCCACATTTTGTTTTAGTTTGTCTCATTTAACTTCATGGGACTTTGGGCTCAAACCATTCTTATGGAGAACTTTTTTGTTTAAAAGAAACAAATTTTGCCAAGGAAATTAATGACCTCGAATAGCAAAACTGCTTCAAAACGTTGTTGAAGATGTGTTATAACACCAACTGTGCGCCGTAGGTCTCAGAGATGGGAATCTATTGTGAGATGCTCATGTATTGCCAAGTTTGCTGTGTGCTCAGGGAAATCTCCAAGGTCCATGCACAACAGTGACTTATGAAATTGGGAGTCACTGTTGGGAATAGTGTTGGTATGTTATGCAGGGAGAGTTGTCTGGGATCTGCCTGATAACTTAGCCCAGGCTCTGACCATGGAGCTGCTGCCTATTGCCTCCCTGGAGTTTGGTGACGGCAGTCACTTCTGCTGATTGTACCTGACCATCTAGGAGGAGGTGACAACACACACCCCACACACACCCCCACTTTCCCCACCGCTCCCGATCCCATACTCTTGTTGGCTTTGATTGCCATGGCCACCTAGACGCTGAACCCTCAGCCAGGGCTACCAGTGCATGGTCAAGAACTTATTCTTGCATGAGAAGAGCAAGGCAGGCTGGCAGAACTCCATCTACCACAAGCTGTCCATAAATGACTGCTTTAAAATCGTGGCCAGGGAAGATCACAATCCATCTGAGACCCCTTTCCCCCCCCCCCCTCACCCCACCCCCCTCAAAATCCCCTCCACAGATCTAGCTCCTGCTCCTTTTGTTCCTAGAAAAAATGCAGATGCCAAAGACCTACAGTGAAAGGGGAAAGCTGCCTATTCCCAAAGCCGGCCTGTGGTCTCACCACCATTGTTTCAGGCTTTGGGCTGCTCATTGCTCCTCTTGTAACAGGCTGTTTCTCATCCACATTCACTGCTTTATAGGTTCACAGCCAGTCTGCAGCAGCACACATGGGAGGGACAGAGCAGCTCTTTAGTGAGCTGTAAATTAAACTTCGCCATATGAAATACTCTGGAAGACAGTATTTGACCCACCTGCACACTATATATAATTCTCATTAGTCAGTAATCTTTTATTTTTACTTGTTGTTAAAGAGTATGTTTGTTAGCAATAAATAATTATTTTCTTATTCATGATAAAACCTGGTATGAATTGCATTTTCTGAATAGTAGTTCATCAGGCGAACTGATCAATTTGCTGGTCTAATTAGGTAATTAAACATTGTGGTAGCTGTGGAACAATGGAGCTCGATTATCAGCATACACTTCCCAAATGAGTGTAACACCATCAGAACTCATCATGATCAGACCAAAGAAACCATTCCATCTAATGGACTTGCATGACGTCATACCATCATACTTGCACATTTGCCATCCCTTTGAATCATTATCATTGTGCAATCTTTCACTATTTCAGTTCTGTATCCTTAAAACAGACATTTTGTAGTTTGGTTTCCTTCATTTTTACCACTTTTGACCTCCTGCCCTCTCCACGTTGTGGAGGTCTTTTCTCTTGGAGCATCCTTAACTTGGGCCAGAAGTCGGAGGTTTGGATCCTGCTTCAGGGTTTGGTGGTCCTGGAGGGTGTGTGGACACAGCCAGGCTGGTTATCAATCTGTAAATATTTCTCGTACATCAATGGCTGGTGATAGTCAAAACTAGGAACTACTGGTCATGTTAAAAGACTTCATGTGCAGGTTCTTTCCATTGTTGTTCTGAGGGACTACCATACACTTTCAGCAATGACAATTTCTATTTGTACAGTGCCTTTTACCAGAAGTATTTCAGGGAATGTTATCATTACCAAGCCAAAAAAGGAGATATTACTATTATCAGCAACCGTAAGCTTTATCAGAGGTACATTTTAAGGAGTGTCTTGAAGGAGAAGAAAGAGGTGGAGAGGTTTGTAGGGATGAAAATACCAGAGTTCAACTGGCATCAGGAGACATAGCTGTCAGTGGTGGAACATTGAAAACCGAGGATTTGCCAGAGGCCAGATATTGAGAAGCACAGACTTCTTGGAGGGTTGCTGGTCTAGAGGTGGTTACAGAGATATGGAAGGCAAAGCCATGCATGCATTTGAAAATAATATTTAAAATAGAGAGTTGCCAGATATGGAACCTTTTTACTCTGGTTATCACTAAGCCAAGGCAGTCTAGCATCAGGCTTTACCCAATTTTTTTTTTAAAAGCAAAGTACGCTACAAAAATGCTGCAAAACTTACAGCCACACAATGCTTGCAATCACAAATGACCGGTTTACATGGAATTGTCTGAGGATCTGACTGAGACAGGTGAATAGCCCATGCTACTCATCAGCCACTGATCAAACAATCTCCTGAGTTAGCTGACTATGTTCATTGGCGAACAGCACATTTTGAGGTGTACCATATTTCCCTGGAGGGCAGGATACAACCTCTGGGTCGGGTAGAAAATACTTTACGGGAGGGTAGCCATCTGATTGAACTCCTGGAAATTGGTTGTTGCCAGTGTCTAGTTTAGGAAGTAATTGGTTTGGGGTATGTAGTATCACATATTGATACTCTACTTCCCCGTCCACTAGACTATCCCCCATCTTAAATATTGTTTGCTCATCCTCTGACTTGAGATCATTAATATCTTCCCTGCTCTTTATTGCAGTACCCATGTTGTTCACTTCAGACGTTCGCACGGCTTGTCCACTTTATCCTGACATGGGCACTGATACCTCTCTTGGTACTGTCTTCGGGACTTTTCTTTGACCAGCCATTGATAGGCTATTTTCAGGTTTGCACACTGTGGTTCTGCTATCTCAGCTCTGTAGTACTGTTTAAATTCCTTTTCTGTTGGACATCATACTGTTTTAATTATTGACTCTTAGTTCAAATGAATTGCACCCAGCTACACCACTTTTCCTGTAACTTATGTTTTTCTGATTTATCTTCTCATCTCCACCTCTTCTCAAGTTGTTTCAACAACCTCTTCACAACTGTCTCCTACTCGTCTTGAAATTTTCATTTCAATTGCCCCATCTCTCTTTCAGAATGGTTTTCTTATCCTTCATATGCTATTAACCAAACGTGCTTTCTTTTTCATTCTTGCCTTACAAGTAGACCCCACACCCCACCCTCTCCCAGTCTATTTGTCTTCTTCCTGGACTGGGTCCTCCCTCCTGTGAACCATTCCTTAAGTGGAATCTTCTTTGCCATATAAACATCAGTCACTTCTACGATTAACTAGACTGGTCATTCCTTTATCTTCAGCTCTCCTGGCTGACTTGCCAGTAATCTATAGGCTTTTATTCCCACATTCCATAGTGTTATGTCACGGGGTAAACCCTCCTGCTTAATTTAAACCAGCAACCCAGAAAAGATTTATCCCTTGCAATAATCTGTGAAAGTTTGAGAGATGAGAACTATTTAAGGTAAACATTAACAACTTTATTTCTTAAAGTGTAACAGAGAATAATTAACTAACAACTATGTACAACTTCTTCCTCTAACCTATCTTTTACTTTTCCTTCTATAATAGTAGTCTGATAAACCCTCCCCCTCCTCCTGCCCCCAATTAAGATTTACTAAAAAAATTCAAATTTTCAAAACCAGCCAGCAGTCGACTTCTCTTTATATCTGTCTCGGTAGATTTACTCTCCAGGTCGGTGTTGATGTTTTTCTCTGTGCAAACTCCTTCTCCAGACAGGTACCTCTCAGTTCTGACTAGCAGCCTAAATGTGTTCTACCCCAACTCTTCTAGCTTTCCTGGTCTCTTCTTCACCCCCCCCCAGCCAAAGCATTGGATTGTGTCATTGGCTTTTAATGTTGTCAATATAGTGGGGGGGGGGGGGTATAATTTAAACTGATTGACCTAATTCAAATTTATTTTGTCTCCAGGCAACCAGCTATACTAGCTGCTGGACCAAAAGGTTACGTTGTATCTTGCTCAGAACACTTGGTGCTGTCAGGTAGTTCTGCAAACTTTTCACTTTCGGAAAGGTACAGTACACCCACGTCTTCATATCTCTGGTCCATTGAGTTACTTTAGATATCAGTAACCTAAAGCAGTGATAGCAACAGGATGTACCCAATGTTCTTTATTAAGACAAACTACATATGTGCACATGTCCATGGATCAGACCAGAAATAGGTGGTCAACCTGATCTGTACCAGCCTCCAGCTGCTGATCAGATGACCAGCTGAGCTTGCTAAGTATGTTCTGAGGCAAGCTTTCTTTATACTGTTTTTCCATACAGACAAACCGTGGGTTGAAATACTGACACTCTCCAGTTTCCAGTAAATGATCAGTTTGTCCACTGGTAAACATCCCAGACGTGGCATATTGTCCATGTCAGTTTGGTCATTTAACTTATTAGGATTTGCTTGTGTCCCTTTGGAAAGAGGCTCACCTTTAGGATCCTTTTAACAAGCTTTCACCTCAAACCAGTTTGTTCAAGCTGCTTATATAAGCATTTCCTTGAAGATTTTATGTCTTCTAATCAACCATACAATATTTACACAGCACAATTCTAAGATCACGCACTCTCTGTTAACTCACAAATTTCACATTATCATACCTGATTGGTTTTCAAACAAAACTCCAGTCTTTCAGAGTTCTGTAATAGTTTAGTTCATCAGTGCTGAGTTGTAACACCTCAATTCAAACACATTTGCTTTCAGAAACACAAACATTAAACCAATGACTTTTATAACCACTAAGTCATTATCAGGCTGCATACCTTGTATTTCCTCTCCTTTCATTTTATTTCATTTCAGCTAACCCAGCAAAGTTTGGTTAATATTTACTAGATCATGTTGGTCAGTGAATAAATGGATAGTAAGTGAACTGTGTTGCGAGTTATTATACAGGGAGCAGGAATTTGGACAAACATCTGTAACTCAGATTATTTAGTTATTTATCTTAATGCTCCATTTTGGACTTATATTCATGGTGGCTGCTGCCACTGCTAGAGTGACAAAATTTCAAAAACACTTAGTTGTGAAGCACTTTGAGATGGGTGCATGGATGAGTTGGACAAAAGGGTCTGTTTCCATGCTATATATCTCTATGACTATGATTCTATGACTTGAGATTGTGAAAGGCTCTATATAACTTCTGAATTTCTTTACTAATTGTATAGTAACTGTTGAAGAGCTGGTTCAGGTATAGACACATTTCACACTACCATAAGAGAATGCTACTCATCAGAGTTAAAAATTACACAACACCAGTCCTCTAGCTTATTTCTCCACGCTTCAGGCTCTCTGCCTTTGTTCCTGATGAAGGGCTTTTGCCCGAAACATCGATTTCGCTGCTCCTTCGATGCTGCCTGAACTGCTGTGCTCTTCCAGCACCACTAATCCAGAACCAGGTTATAGTCCAACAGGTTTATTTGGAAGCACTAGCTTTTGGAGCGCTACTCCTTCAGGTGGTTGTGGAGTAGAAGATCATAAGGCACAGAATTTATAGCAAAAGTTTACAGTGTGATGTAACTGAAATTATATATTGAAAAAGACCAGGATTGTTTGTTAAGTCTCTCATCTTTTTGAATGACCATGTTGGTTTCAGTTCTTTCATTTGTAAATCCCTCACACACTCCAACAGACCCACACACACACGCAGACCCTCTCACACACAAGCTGTCTCTCATATGCTCACACATACGCATCCACACTTGCGCCCACACACGCACCCTCTCACAGACTTATACCCCTCTACACACACACACACACACACACACACACACACTCACACACACACACACACACACTCACACACTCACAGACACTCATACCCTCTCCCCCTCCCCCACATGCACAAACAAACATTTATACTTGTAGGATTACATTTTATTTTGCTCAAAAACTACATGAATCCATGTAAGATTCTATAAATCTTTTTTTAGAAATAGAATCGGTCTGAACATTGGGGCACAGAGAGCCCCACACCTTCAATGAGTTATCTGGGCCGACATGGCACCTATTCTTAAAGTTCACTTGAGAATGTAACTTTAAAAAAAGTTTTGTGGGATTTACATATGAAAGAACAGAAACCAACATGATCATTCTAAAAGGTGAGAGACTTAACAAACAATCCAAGTCTTTTTCAATATATAATTTCAGTTGCATCACATTGTAAACTTTCGCGATAAATTCTGTGTCTTACGATCTTATACTCCACAACTACCTGACGAAGGAGCAGCGCTCCGACAGCTAGTGCTTCCAATTAAACCTGTTGGACTATAACAGGTGATTTTTAACTTTGTACACCCCAGTCCAACACCGGCATTTCCAAACCATGACAACTCATCAGGGTATGGTAGCATAGTGGTCATGTTGGTGAAATAGCAATCTCGGAACAGTTGGAAGACAAACATTCAAATCCTCCTGCCATGGGGAAATTGCTTTTAGTTAGATATATCTGGAATAAAAAATTTAGAATGAAAAAAGGATGGTATCAATATTGATAGTCATGAAATTATTAGATTGTCATAAACACCCATCTGCTTCACCAGTGTGCTTTATATGGGAAAACCCCTGCTGTAAGTCCTTCTGGTTTCAATGTTTCCAAGCTCACAACTTTGTGGTTTGACTCTAAATTGCTCTTGGAAATGGCAAAGCAAACCATTTAGTCATATCTCCAAGTACAACTAGGGATGGGCCAGAAGTGCTGGTTTTGCCATCTTATGAATGATTAAAGGATATCCCTTGCTGAGATACTGATCACTATGAGATATTTTGTTTTCAGTGGATTTCTAGCTCTTTTTGGGTTTTTTTCCAGTTATCTCCCTTTCCAACTTATCCATTTGGTGCATTTGTAAAGGATTCATGCAATTAGGTCAAACTTTAACTTCTTCATTGCTTTAATGATCTGCCCCGAGGCTACTTAAGAGATTATTAAATTTGAAGTTGTGTTCCTGAAATCTGATCTGGCTGTTGCCTCAGAGGTTTGAGAGGATTTGTAGCTCAAGTTGAGGTTCTGGATGTACGTTTGCTCGCTGAGCTGGAAGGTTCAATTTCAGACGTTTCGTTGTTATACTAGGTAACGTCATCAGTCAGCCTCCGGTGAAGCACTGGTGTTAGTGACCCGCTTTCTATTTGTGTTCAGGTTTCCTTGGGTTTGCGATGTCATTTCCTGTTCTTTTTCTCAGAGGGTGGTAAATGGGGTCCAAGTTGATGTGTTTGTTGATAGAGTTCCAGTTGGAATGCCATGCTTCTAGGAATTCTCATGCATGTGTCTGTTTGGCTTGTCCTAGGATGGATGTGTTGTCTCAGTCAAAATAGTGTCCTTCTTCATTTGTATGTAAAGATGAGAGCGGGTCATGTCTTTTTGTGGCTAGTTGATGTTTCTGTATCCTGGTGGCTAGTTTTCTGCCTGTTTGTCCAATGTAGTGTTTGTTACAGTCCTTGCAAGGTATTTTGTAAATGACACTAGTTTTGCTTGTTCTCTGTACACAGTCTTTCAAGTTCATTAGCTGCTGTTTTAGTGTATTGGTGAGTTTGTGGGCGACTGTGATGCCAAGAGGTCTGAGTAGTCTGGCAGTTGTCAGAACAAACAGCTCTGCCAACCATCCAACCCAAACTTTGCATCCATTATGTGGATGACAGCTTTATCATCACTAAACAAAACAAATTAGAGGAAATCTTCAAGACCATCAATAATACCCTTACTGGCATAAAATTCACTAAAGAGGAGGAAAACAACAACAAACCGCCATTCCTAGATGTCACAGTGGGGCGAACAGCCAATGGGGAATTTCAAACCAGCGTCTACAGGAAAACAACACATACAAATTAAATACTGAACTACAGAAGCAATCATCCCAACATGCACAAACGAAGCTACATTAGAACAATATTCCAACGAGCCACCACACACTGCAGCACAGAGGAACTATGAAGAGCAGAGGAAAATCACCAATACAGTGTATTCAAAAAGAACGGGTACCCAATGAACACAGTCCACTGATTTCTCAGCAACAAACTCAAACAAGCAGACGAATCTTATCCAGAAACCTGAGCCACTCTCCCCTACATCAAAGACACCTGAGAAATGACTGCCAGACTACTCGGACCTCTCGGCGTCATGGTAGCCCACAAACTCACCAATACACTAAAACAGTAGCTAATGAACTTGAAAGACTCTGTACAGACAACAAGCAAAACTAATGTCATTTATAAAATACCATGCAAGGACCCATTCTCACGAGTATAGAGTGAGATACAGATGAAGAAGGACAACACATCCTTCATAAGACAAACCAAACAGACACACGCATGAGAATTCCTAGAAGTTGGCATTATAACCGGAACTCTTATCAACAAACACATCAACTTGGACTCCTTTTAGCACTCTCTGAGAGAAAGAACAGGAAATGACATCACCACAGGATAAGACATCACCACCCCAAGGAAACATAAGCACACAAAAAGAAAGCAGGTCACTAACAGCAGTGCTTTGCTGGAAGCTCACTGATGATGTTACCTAGTATGGTGACGAAATGTTGAAAATGAACCTTCCAGCTCAGTGAGCAAACTTACACCTGTTAGAACTTGAATGTTTCAAGTAATCTACATACAGTTGTCTGGCTTTGAATTTTTCAGAGAATACTCTAGTCAGCAAAATATTCTCATCACAATACAGAGGATGCATCTCATCATGTTATGTTTTGCAAATAAAAGAATATCTCCTGTTCCTATGTAAGCGTGTTCAGTCTGATAAATACCAGGAGTTACCTTCCCTTTTTTTTGGAAGATTATGCAAGCTTTAGCTTAGAGCTTTTTAAACTTGAGTTTTGAGGTAATAAAGATAATATTCAAGTCTCAACATAGAGTCATAGGGTCAGAGAGATGTACAGCAAGGAAATGGACCCTTCGGTCTAACTTATCCATGTCAACCAGATATCCTAAAGTACTCTAGTCCCATATGTCAGTACTTGGCTTTTATCTCTCTAAACCCTTCTGATGTCAAGCTGTTGGAGTAGGTGTAAAGAAAAAGAGGAAGTGGTGGAGACTGGTACAATTACAACATTTAAAAGACATCTGGATGGGTACATGAACAGGAAGGGTTTTGCAGGATATGGGCCAAATGTTGGCAAATGGGACTAGATTAGGTTAGGATATCTGGTCGGCATGGAAGTGTTGAACAAATGGTTTGTTTCTGTGCTGTACATCTCTCTGACTCTAAACGTTACTTGAATGTTATCAGGGATGTGAGGTTTCAATTTTTACAGAAAGGCATATTCTACTTGCTTCAATTAATTCCTCTGGTAGCAAGTTCCAAATTCTCTCAAGCCTTTGGGTAAAGCCATTTGTTCTGGATCCTCCATTGACTATCATGGCGATTATCTCATAGTTATAGCCTCTAGTTCATGCCCTTCCCCACTAAACAATATGTTCTTAATCTTCTTCCTTGACCAAAACCTTCCATAATTTTAAAGACCTCTTTAAATCCAGCTTGATCATCCTTTACTGATAGGTATATTTGAGTTCTGCTGACATCTTTAGGAGTGTTCATATGCAGATTGATCTGGGTGTGTAGGTCCAGAGATCAGTGAAGGTGGCAATACAGGTAGATAAGGTAGTAAAAAAGGCTTATGGCATGCTTGCCTTCATTGGAAGGGACATTTAGTATAATAGACAAGTTACACAGCAGCTTTATAGAACTTTAATTAGGCCACATTTGAATGTTGTGTACAGTTCTGGCCACCACACTACCAGAAGGATGTGGATGCTTTGGAGAGGGTTTACCAGGATGTTGCCTGGTATGGGGGATTTTAGCTAGGAAGAAAGGTTGGAGAGACTGGGTTTGTTTTCACTGGATTGCACAAGGTTGAGGGGCAAGGTTGTGAATGGCTTGGATAGAGTGCAAAGTATGAGGCGTTTTCCCAGGGTGGGCAGGTCAATTGCTAGGGGACACAGGTTCAAAGTGCGGGGTGGGGGGGGGGTGGAGCTTAAAACAGATGTGCGAAGCATAATTTTCAAACTAAGGGTGGTGAGTGCCCGCAACGCCCTGCCAGTGGAGGTGGTGAAAGCAGACACGAAAGCAGCATTCAAGAAGTACTTAGACAAATACACGAATAGAAAAAGAATCGAGGAATACGGATCCTGTAGGTGAAGACAGTTTTAGTATGGAAGGGCAAAACGTGTTGGTGCAGGTTTGTTCTTCTTTATCTTTATAAATCTTTATTGCATTTTCACAAAATGTCTACCCATTTTATTATATGGTGACCAGAAATGTACCTGGTATTTTGAGTGTGCATTTTATGAAAATTTGATGTAAATATGGCTGAATGTCCCTGATTTTTGTGGACTCTCTGGAAACCTTTACAAATGGTCAATGGAATTTAGATCTGGAATGTTTGTTGGTGGGAGAGGCAGGATGTGACTCAAACATGAAGGAATCCCAAATCTGCAAGGTCTTTGAACTCAGTGCTGAGTTTAAACAGAATCTACTGTTGATGAAGCAAGGACCTTAATGCAAAGTGTGGGAGTTGCAAGTTTATTGAAGAAATGTAAAATCCTTGAATGGACAGATAGAGTCTGTCAAAACTGTGAAGTTACTTCAAACAGTTTGACACAAGCAGCTTTTTGTTTTGTAAGTGAGATGAAAACATCTGTTCTAGTAATTATGCTAATTGTTTTGCCCATCCTAAAATTATCACAGCAGTGATTGCTAGGTTTATGGTTTGTTTGGCTGCCAAAAGATTTTGGGGTTATGAACATAAGTCTGATTGATTGATTGGTTTTAAGCATGTTTATGTACTTCAGGGTCTTTTAATATTGTGACAGCTATAAAAGAACCGTTCTAAAGAAGGCTCATTGGACCCAAAACATTAACTCTGATTACTCTCCACAGATACTGCCAGACCTACTGTGTTTTTCCAGCAATTCATGTTTTAGTTTTTGTTTCCGATTTCCAGCATCCACAGTTCTTTCAGTTTTAAGCTAGATATTTAGATCTTATTTCAATTCATCTCAACATATCCTCTGAAATATGTTTACACTGGATAGAGAATAAGTTGAGACAGAAGCTTTATGAATAAGGGTGCTGGGTTCACATGGAGAGTATATGGGGAAATGTGTATGTTGGTAGGGAATGCTATGTGAGGAGTGAGATTAAAAATTTAGGCCTTTCCAACAGCACATGTCAGTACTCAGCAGCAGTTGTAACCGATCTGTGCGGTGGGCCAACTCAATCACCCACCAACAACATTTGCCCTGGTTTGTCGGTCAAGTCTGATAGGTCACTTTTTGCCCCCCAAGATTCTTCTGCCAAGTCTGGAGATTTCCTTATCATTGATAGTCACAGGTGAGGTGCTGGAAGACTGGAGGTTGGCAAACGTGGTGCCACTGTTTAAGAAAAGCAGTAAAGACAAGCCAGGGTATTATAGACCGGTGAGCCTGACCTCGTGGTGGCAAGTTGTTGGAGGGAATCCTGAGGGACAGGATGTACATGTATTTGGAAAGGCAAGGACTGATTAGGGATAGCCAACATGGCTTTGTGCGTGGGAAATCATGTCTCACAAACTTGATTGAGTTTTTTGAAGATTGATGAGCGCAGAGCAGTAGATGTGATCTATATGGACTTCAGTAAGGCATTCGACAAGGTTCCCCATGGGAGACTGATTATCAAGGTTAGATCTCCTGGAATACAGGGAGAACTAGCCATTTGGATACAGAACTGGCTCAAAGGTAGAAGACAGAGGG
>NC_057739.1:3553493-3555147 GCF_004010195.1 Chiloscyllium plagiosum
TGGAATATTGCGTGCAATTCTGGTCTCCTTCCTATCGGAAAGGTGTTGTGAAACTTGAAAGGGTTCAGAAAAGATTGACAAGGATGTTGCCAGGGTTGGAGGATCTGAGCTACAGAGAGAGGCTGAACAGGCTGGGGCTGTTTTCCATGGAGTGTCGGCGGCTGAGAGGTGACCTTATAGAGGTTTACAAAATTATGAGGGGCATGGGTAGGGTAAATAGACAAAGTCTTTTCCCTGGGGTCGGGGAGTCCAGAACTAGAGGGCATAGGTTTAGGGTGAGAAGGAAAGGTATAAAAGAGTCCGAAGGGGCAACTTTTTCACGCAGAGGATGTGGTGGAGGCTGGTACAATTGTAACATTTAAGAGGCATTTGGATGGGTATGAATAGGATGGGTTTGGAGAGATATGGGCCGGGTGCTGGTAGGTGAGCCTAGATTGGGTTGGGATATCTGGTTGGCATGGACGGGTTGGACCGAAGGGTCTGTTTCCATGATGTACATCTATGACAGCCCCTACTTATGAGCAAAAATCTGCCACAATGTCTCAGTAGGTTTTTTTTCCCTCTAGAAATAAACCTTGGTTTTTTAATGGTCTGATGAAGGTGAGTGTTACCTGTAGTAATTTGTATATATCTACTCCCAGGCCCCTTTGCTCCTCAACCATGGTTACATTCATATTTTCCAAGTAATGCATGACCCTAGTTTTCACCCCAAATTTTAAACTTTACACATCTATTTTGAAAGTAATGCTTCAATTCTATGCCAAATTTGCATGTTTATCAGTCATCTTTGTGATTTGTTGCTGTCCTCTTCTGTGTTGACTATCCTCTCAATTTGCTGTTGTCCATAAATTTAAAAATTGTGTTTTTAATTAAGAAGTTGAAATTGCTATTATAAACAGTAGTGGCCCCAACACTATCTTTTATGGACCTGTACTAATCTGACTAGCTACCATTCACTTCTACTCTCTGCTTTGTCTTGTAGGCAGCTAGTTTATCCCTTGAGTTATCTGTCGTCTGACTGCCATGCTCCAGCCTTTTATTAATCTATTCTTTGAACATTATCAAAAGTCTTTTGGAAATCTAGGTGTATCATATGTAAAAGTTGAATTTTTTTAGACTTTTTTTAAAGGCTAAATTTATCATGTCGACTATTACATAGATATTAGTTTGGAGGGACTGAAATTCATGCTACAGCTCAAAATCACCACACCATTAGTAAAAGCCCAATTGATCATTAAACGAATAAAGGAAAAAACAAGGAATTGCAGTCATTACCAGATAAACGCAAAATTGAATTAGTAAGCTTTTATTTATACATGCAAAAATTGAAGTAGAAATATAATATGGATTTAAATCACAATTGCATGTTACATCTTAAAATAAGGATGTCAAATACGCAAGTTCATTAAAATTTCGCAAAATCACACTATTCAACATCTGCAGCACCGAATAAAGCTTCACAGTCACCAGGATGAATGATATCATTGTATGGATCCTCTTCATCTTCCCAGTCTGAAGTTAGCGGTAGCACATCATCTGCTGCATCTTCTCCATCTATGTCACCCTGTAGATAATTGTCCTCTGTACTATTCACTGCATTCAAAGTTCCATTTTTCTTGAATGATTTGAAAACAGTGTCAACTTTTATTTCCTT
>NC_057739.1:3556032-3566421 GCF_004010195.1 Chiloscyllium plagiosum
ATCCAGCCTTATGGATACACATGGATAACAATTCTTTTTGGAAATTTCTCCTTCGGCAAAGTTTTTCTCTTAAAAGCAGTCATTGGTTTTAACTTAGTGCCATCAGCCATACAAGAAAGAATGAAAATAAACCTACTTTTCTCATGGCCAGTGGTTCTCGCCAGGACTGTTTTGTTTCTCCTTTTTGATTCACTGTTCAATTCTCCAGTATGTCAAGAGTAATAGGCATTTCCAATGCGTGATAACTTATTGCCTTCCTTCTATCTATTTCTGATTACAAACTGGTGAAACTAATATCCTATCCTTTAGTTCAATGGATAGCTTTTGTGAAGTCTTACTTCTCTGCTGAAGTATTAAGCCAAGCCTTCTCATGAACCCTGTGCATCATCCAGCAATTGCCTTAAAATCCAAAATTCCATCCTTCTTTAATTGACTTCATGCATGGATTCAGACGGCCTCACAACTAACATATTTTCCATTTTGATGATTGTCAAGTAACCACTCAGCAACTAATTTTTCCAATTGTGTTCACTTGCTAGGTTTACCTCTGTTGGCACACTGTTGTTTTAGCATTGTCTGAAGGTGGTTCGTTATCTTTCTGCAGTCTCTTAAACGTTTCTCTGAAACACAAAATTCTCTTGCTGCTACACAGTTATTTATCTTCTCTGCAACTTCAATAAATTTCAATTTAAGTGCTGCTGTGTATTTTTTGTTTTTTCTGGAGGGCATTTTTACACAAAATGAAGAAATTACAAAAACCTAAGTAGGTATATGACTGTATTCCATGGGGTTAGTTGGCACCTGACTCTTCCACGCTGAATGGGTGAGAAATGTACATCAAATCACATAATAGCACAGAAAAAAATTAATTTCCTTGTCGTAACATTTGCGCACAGGATAATACCTCAACACACAAATGTTGATCTGTTATGAGTGAAGAACTAAGGTAAATTTTTACACAAGATATATGGAAAATTCCAGATATTTTTGGTCAAAAATGTGGGGTAGACTTTTACATGAGATCGATTATTACCTGAGTACATCCGGTATTATTTAAATAATCCTTGTCTGCTCTATCTTGCCTTCTAAGTAAAGTCAATTAAGTTGTCTAACCAAGATCTTCCATTTTGACATTGATGCTGACTTCACATTAAAATATCTTCTGATGTCAAGTACATCTGATTCATGGTAAATATTGAAGCAAAATGATTAATATTTCTGCTATTTAGATATTGTTACTGTGATTTTATTCTTTCTCTTAACTCTGTTCCATCCTAATGTTCCTTTTCTATGTGTATGGAATATTTTGATATTTAATGTTCCTTAATTTAATGCCATAAGATGATGAGGAATAGGAGCACAAGGAAACTACTTGGCACTGAGAGCCTCTGTCACCATTCAACATGATTTTGATTGATCTTTGCATTCTCTATCAGCTCTCTCCAACTCTCTTGACTTTAGTCGATGACTAGATATCTCTAGCTGTCTAGGGTAAAGAATTCCAGAGGTTCAGCATGCTGAGTGAAGAAATTTCTCCTCATTTCAGCTGTATTCTAAGATCCTGACTGCATGTTCCAGATCTCTCAGCAAAGAGCCAATATTTTTCAATAACTACCTTGTGAAGACCCTTAAGAATTCTATATTTCAATTAATTACGTTTTTTTTCTAAGTTCGAGGCAATAGAGGCCTAGTTTGCTCAATCTCTTTTCGTCAGATAATCCTCTCAACCCAGGAAGCAGTTTGTTGGCCCTTAATATACTTATTTAGGTAAAGAGACCAAATCTTCAAACAATATTCCTCTTTATCTTCCCAATTGTACTGTTAGATTAGATTACTTACAGTGTGGAAACAGGCCCTTCGGCCCAACGAGTCCACACCGACCCGCCGAAGCGTAACCCACCCAGACCCATTCCCCTACATTTACCCCTTCACCTAACACTACGGGCAATTTAGCATGGCCAATTTGCCTAACCTGCACATTTTTTGGATTGTGGGAGGAAACCGGAGCACCCGGAGGAAACCCACGCAGACACGGGGAGAATGTGCAAACTCCACACAGTCAGTCGCCTGAGGCGGGAATTGAACCCGGGTTTCTGGCGCTGTGAGGCAACAGTGCTAACCACTGTGCCACTGTGCCGCCCCACCACTGTGCCGCCCACCGTGTTCTTCCATCTCTCGTAATATATCTGTATTCTCTGCTACCATGCACTCCATTACTGCCTGCATTCCTAATGAATGCCTCTTTCCTTACCCCCAATTTTCTACTTTTTTAATTTATCTGTAGGGTCTGCTTAGAATTTGCTTAGGTCAGAATTTTGGCAGAATGTGGTTATCCTAAATTCTGAGCAATTCTAAATGTTTTCCATGTTTCTGTGTCATATTTACCATTTTATTTTCCCAAGTCTTATTCTCAGTCCTTTTTTACTTGTGTTTTTCCCTCAAACATCACTTTCCTTTCATGAGAACAATGTGCTATAGATAAAGGGGAACCAATGGTTGTACTGTACTTGAACTTTCAGAAGGCATTTGATAAGGTGCCACATCAAAGGTTATTTCGGAAGATAAAGACTTACAATGTTTTGTTTTGCTGAGTAGCAGGTTACATATTGGCCTGGAAAGAGGATTGGCAAGCTAACAGTAAACAGTAGATAACAAATGGGTCATATTCAGGTTTGGAAGATGTAACAAATCCTGTTCGATAGGAATCAACCAATCCCTCAACCTTTTGCAATATGTATGAATGACCTAGATGAAGAGGCTGAGGCCTGGTTGCTAAATGTTTTGATGACACAAAGACAGGTGGCGAAGTAAGTTGTGAAGAGGTTACGAATTGAAGAGATACAGAAAGGTTAAATGAGTTGGCAAAGATCTAGCAAATGGAGTACACCGAAACAAAGAAGATATGAGCAGGAATCGGCTATTCGACAACTTGAGCCTGCTCTGCCATTCAGTATATCATGGCTGATTATCGAGCTCAATATCCTAATCCCACAGTCACCCCACTTAATCCTTGAGCTCCTTAGCCACAACTGTAAATGTATCTCCTTGAAAGCAGTGTGAGAAAATGTGAAATTGTGCTTTTGGGCAGGAAGAATAAAAACGAAGTGTCTTGAGTATTTGCAGAGCTGAGAGATACACATGGATCTGGATGTCTTCATTTATGAATCATAAAAGTATGCAGATACAGCAAATAATTAGGAAAGCTTAGATTTAGATTACTTACAGTGTGGAAACAGACCCTTCGGCCCAACAGGTCCACACCGACCCGCTGAAGCGCAACCCACCCATACCCCTACATTTACCCCTTTACCTAACACTACGGGCAATTTAGCATGGCCAATTCACCTAACCTGCACATTTTTGGACTGTGGGAGGAAACACACAGTCAGCCTGAGGCGGGAATTGAACCCGGGTCTCAGGCGCTGTGAGGCAGCAGTGCTAACCACTGTGCCACCGTGCTGCCCACATAATTAGGAAAGCTAATTCAATGTTATAGTTTATTGAGAAGGCATTTGAATACAAAATCAGGGAAGTTATGCTTTGCAGGATTCCAATGAGACCATATATGGAGTACTGTTTACATTAATGATCTCCTTATTTGAGGAAGGATGTTAATATGTTGGAAATAGTTCAGAGAAGTTTAAGCTGTCTGGAATGGACAGATTATCTTATGAGGAAAGATTAGACAGCCTACGTCTATATTTGCTGGAATGTAGAAATGGTAAGAGATGACTTGGTTGAAATGTGTAAAATGTTGAGGAGCCTTGACAGGATAGGTCTGAAAAGAATCTCGAACCAAGGATTACTGTTTGGGAAAAAAAGGGATTCCCATTTATGATAAAGATGAGGAGAGCTGACTGCCTTAGAAACTCTGCTTCCACTGTTTTATTTTGAGAGGGAGAAGTCTTTGAATATTTTTAAGGCAGAGGTTTAGAATTTAGAATAGCCTTTTATACTCAATGAGTTTTGTGAAAAGCTTATGCATTGCAAATTGTAGTGCAAACTCAGAGACAAAAGTACGTAGGCACAGCTTCCTTATTTACAAGATATGAGACAATAGAGAATTAATATGTCCAGCAATACAGATGTAAAAGCTCAGTATAACTGACCACAATAGCACCTAGCTTCCAGCGTGCACTGAACCCTGGCTTGACACCACCCCAGCAACATGCCACGCTGGGAGGCCACTGCGCCAGGCTGAGAGGATTCTACGCCGGGACCCCGCTATGGGAGACTGCTTTGCCAAGTCAGGAGTCGTTGCCGGAGGATGGGTATTGCCATTCACCAGAGGCTGGGAGTTGAAGAGAAAAAAGTAGAAGCAGCAAAGAAAAAAGCACCAAGAGAAAGGAAAAGAAGTAGAAGAACAGGCTGAGCAGGTGAGCTCCAACTGGAGCGTCTAATTCCACCTCCATCTTACAACTTACAAAGTGGATAGAATCTTGCTAGACAAGTTGGAGAAAGATTAGTGGAGGCAAGTGGGGATGTGGAGTTGAGATTACAATCAGAGCTATGATCTTGTTCAATGGCAGAGCAAGTCCAAGGGGCTGACTGGCCCATTCCTGCATACAGCCCATATATCCATATGCTTATGTCCTCATCAATTATGTTAAACTGTATTATGTTATTAGATATTCCACTACTTTTACTTTAGTTACCTGTTCTGACTCATTTCTCAGATCCAGTAGTAAGGCCTCCTTTGTTTGCTGTCTTGCATTCAGCATTAGAAGGAATCCTGTTTACAGTTTGTAAAATTTTCATTATATTATTCCTTTAACCTACCTCTTCTGGCAATAAATTCAGGAATGGATGAAATCCTTCATGATTTTATTTTGTCCATTTCTGTAATTTGCCTGTATGTTTATTCTCCCACCTTTCCCATTATACATTTGATAAGCTTATCTCTCTCTATAGCTTGATCCTTATGTTTCATCTGTATCCCCACAGGTGCAATTTCTGTTTGACTGATGGGTACAATACAGCTCATTCTGCTGTAACGCAACAGTCGTGTTCCTTTACAACCTTGTACTGTAGAAAATTACGCTGTAGAAAATCGCATTGTAGAAGACTGCTATAGAAAATCACTATACCAGTTCAGTAGACAGTTTGTGTTATTTGAACAGCGTCCACAATTTGACAATTGGATTATAGCCAGTTCACGCTGATGAAACATGCATTATAACAGAACGACCTATACAGTTCTTCTATTACCGTTATATTACCTGAAATAAGGATATCCCCTTTTACTTTCCATTTATCCCCCAATCTTTTCTCAATATTTTATACACTGCAATGTTAAATTCTAAGTTCTGATTTTTTTTTTGTATTGTAGTTTTGGCTAATCTCAACTTAGTTCCTGTGCTTTATTAGCAATATTAATTTAACTTTACTTTTAATTGCAGTTGTTCTCTCTTTATTTTTAGGTCCCCTTTCTACACTACCATTCTGTAACTCTACTTATTCCCTGGCCATTTATGTCCTCTCTTAATTTAGTCTGTCTCACCATGTCTTCTCCTGTTTCACTTATATTTAGGTTTGATTCGTTTCTTATTACTCCTTCCAGTCCATTTGCTGGTTTAATATTGTGCCACCTCTAGACACTTTGTTCTACTTGGAGCAGAGAAGGTTAAAAGGAAATTTAATAGGGCCATTTAAAAGTGAGAAGTCCTAATATGTGAAGTGAAACCTTTTCTATCGGTTTGGGTATCTGTAACCAGAAGGGACAGTTTTAAAATAACTGGTTTAAAGAAAAAAAGCTGAGCACTCGAGAGATTTTCTTTTTCCCCCAGCAAGGAGTTGTGATCTGGTTCCACTGTCGGAAAGGTCAGTGGAAGCCAATTCCATAATAACATTCAAAAGGTTATAGGACCTCTGCCTAAAACATTTTAAAAAAAACTTCATGAGCTAAGAACAGAGCAGTGAGACTAAGGAAATGGTTCCTCAAAGATCCAGAATGGACATGATGGGTTAAATGGCCTCCTCTAAGTTTCTATGATTGTATATAATCCCAAAGCATTTCAAAATGTTTAATTACTGACCAGCTCAGATCCCATGAGTGCTCAATATCTCTGATCTGTGTGGAGCTGAAACTCTGGCATAGACTTTAGGGATTGAATGATCCATTTCTGGGCTGTAACCTGCATATACTTTTTTGTAATACATTCAAAGAGAGTGTTCAGCATTGAGCAGGTTAAAGTCTGCAGCAATTTGGATTTAGTGTAAGAATAAATCTGATCGGTTTGTCAGCCTGTGGGAAAAGAACAGGGAAGTGGGACAAATTGAATAGCTCCTTTTGAAAGCACAGTTGGCACAACAGTTCTGAGGAAGGGTCACTCGATCTGTTAGCTCTGATTCCTCTCCAGATGCTGTCAGACCTGCTGGATTGGCACAACTGTGGTGGGCTGAATGACTTCTGTCTGTTGAACTTCATTCTCTGGTATATGTGGACAGTTTCAAAATTGAGAAATCTTTCCTCAACAGATGTTAGTCAGTTTTTAAATGTTCAGCAGTTTTTTTTTTTGCAGAATTTGATTTTGTTCTTCCATTAAAGAAGGTAATAAATCCAATGCCCATGGACAAAGTGAGGAAAATTATCTCGGTAAATTTCAGTAACATTAATGGTGCTTAACAACAGCCAATAATGATTTGCCTTCAATAGTGCGACAAAGGCTTTAGATGCACCTCATGAAAAGATTTGCTGTTTTAATAAAGGTTTTGTAGTTTGGTTTCAACGTACTTGGGGAATGCCTGTCAGTATGATTGTGAGCCCCTCTCATGACAGCATCATGTGGAGAATAATTTTGGAACAGATAGGCTTCGAATAAGAGGAGCAAGCTTGGCTACTGGTGGCAGTTCATACAGCTTCCATGAACTATCGTGAGCACTGGCTTTGAAAGCAGTAAACCTGTGGAAATGTGACATAGTGGTCATGTTACTGGGCTAATGATTCAGAAGCCCAAGCTAACATTGTAGGGATGCTGGTTTAAGTCCAAACCTCGAACTTAAACAAATAATTGGGGAATTGTTAACTAATCATGGTAATGAAGACCATGAAACGTTTTGATTATTGTAAAGAACTCACCTGTATCACCAAATGATCCACTGGAAAGGAAATGTGTTGTCCTTACTTGGTCTGGCCCATACGTGACTCCAGACCTACACTGATGTAGTTGACTCTTAACCGCCATTTAATAGCCTAACAGTTAGTGATGGGATAATAAATGCTGACTGGTGGACTTGTGGCACTGTGATAATGTTCTTGCCTCTAGGCCAGATTCAAGTTCAAACTGACCTGAAGGTGTGTTATACCATGTCTAAACAGTTGATAAATAACAAATGCTGACTTTGCCAACAATGTTCCATGTTCTAACCCTTCGATTCCGTGAAAGAGAGAATGTAGAAAAAACTCTAGCAAAGCAGACCCCGTAAGCTTTCCCTCATGCCTTGCCAACTTGCCAGCTGGGTAATAGGTCACAACCAATCCCTTACCAACTTGCCAGCTGGGTAATAGATAACTAACCAATCCATTACCTAATCACTGGGGACATCATAATGCAGTGAAGAGCGACTGGATATGCATGAGACTGAAAGCCACTACAGGATTAGCTTATTGACCTGTCCCAAATGCTTGGAATGTTATGTTACAAGAGACCCATTCAACTGCAATGCAGCAATCAAACTACATTAAACGTGACTTTTGTCACGTCCCCATGTGTGAACATGAGTTGGTTCAAAAATACATTCTCAGCAACATAAGCCTCAGCTTCTTGTATGCAACACTTAACACCATGCAATAGGAAGACAGAATCTGTTAAATGACCTAATGGGAAAGCAGTGCTTCATTTTCTTTATGCATTGGCATTTTGAGAATAAATGCGTTGTGAATTAAAGGCATGTGAATATTCCATAAAGTGAAACATGACAACTTGTCAGTAACGGTAAGCAAATATTTATGCAATTTTTATCCAAAAAACAAGAATACTGTCTTTGGAAACTCAACGAGCTCTCCTCATAGATTCATTGTTCAGATAACAAAAACAATGATCATGGGGCACAGGGATTTCACTGATTCCATAATGGAGACTAGCCAGACTTGAGATGGGAAAAAGAAGCCATGTGCTCAATTTCCAAGTTCCACGCTTTCTTACCCTGGGCATATGGGTTGCTCCCCCCACCCTCTCCCCCAATAGCATCTGCTTGGTGAGCAGGAATCTTCAATTTACAAAGCATTCTTCACAATCTGAGGACTTTTCAATGTATTGTGCAGCCTGCTATGGCCAGACCAAGTGCCCTCAAAATATATTAAAAAGATAGTCTTAAACCCTAACTTTTTCTTATTTGGTTTAGAATACTCTTCATTATCACAAGTACTCACATACTGGAGAACAGCGAAAGGTTTTACAATATTGCTCCTGAGGGCACCATCTTAGATACAAAACAGGAATATCTCAAGCTTATACTATGGATGGAGATAAGGACGGTCAAATAAACAAAGTACAAATAAACATTACATTGCACAGTGCAGAGGCTTCCCCACGTAGTCTGACAGTCTGGGCCAGACCCCAGTCCTGCAAGCACCGGGCCTCCAGGCTGCTCCTCACCAGCTCTCGGCTGCTCCAGGGTAAGTTTTCTCCAGGATACAATTCCTGCGCCAGCCTCTGCTCCGTGACGCGATTCCCCGTGCCGGCCTCCACTCCGGGACTCGATTCCTTGCAACAGTGTCTGCTCTGGGACTCGATTGCCTGTGCCGGCCTACGCTCCGCGACTCTATTACCCGCGCCGGCCTCCACGACTCGATTCCCTGCGGCGGCCTCCGCTCCGCAACTTGATTCGATTCCCCGTGCCGGTGTCTGCTCCGGGACTCGATTCCCCGCGCCGTCCTCCGCTCCACGATTCGATTCTCCGCACCGGCCTCCGCTCCGCGACTTGGTACCCTGTGCCGGGCTCCGCTCCGCAACTCAATTCCCCGTGCCGGGCTCCGCTCCGCGACTCGATTCCCCGTGCCAGCCACTGCTCCGCGACTCGATTCCCTGTGCCGACCTCAGCTCCGCGACTCGATTCCCCGTGCCGACCTCCGCTCCGCGACTCGATTCCCCGTGCCGGCCTCCGCTCCGCGACTCGATTCCCCGTGCCGGTGTCTGCTCCGGGACTCGATTCCCCGTGCCGGTGTCTGCTCCGGGACTCAATTCCCTGTGCCGGCCTCCGCTCCACAACTCGATTCCCCGTGCCGGCCTCCACTCCGTGACTCGATTCCCCACAACAGCCTCTGTTCCGCGACTCAATTCCCTGTGCCGGCCTCCGCTCTGTGACTCGATTCCCTACAGCGGCCTCTGCTCCGCGACTCGATTCCCCACAGCGGCCTCTGCTCCGCGACTCGATTCCCTGTGCCGGCCTCCGCTCTGTGACTCGATTCCCTACAGCGGCCTTGCTCCGCGACTCGATTCCCCACAGCGGCCTCTGCTCCGCAACTCGATTCCCTGTGCCGGCCTCCGCTCTGTGACTCGATTCCCTACAGCGGCCTCTGCTCCGCGACTCGATTCCCCACAGCGGCCTCTGTTCCGCGACTCGATTCCCTGTGCCGGCCTCCGCTCTGTGACTCGATTCCCTACAGCGGCCTCTGCTCCGCGACTCGATTCCCCACAGCGGTCTCTGCTCCGCGACTCGATTCCCTGTGCCGACCTCCGCTCCGCGACTCGATTCCCTGTGCCGACCTCCGCTCCGCGACTTGATTCCCTGTGCCGACCTCCGCTTCGCGACTCGATTCCCCGTGCCGACCTCCGTTCCGCTACTCGATTTCCCGTGCCGGCCTCCGCTCCACGACTTGATTCCCCGTGCCGGGCTTCGCGACTCGATTCCCCGTGCCGGGCTCCGCGACTCGATTCCCCGTGCCGGGTTCCGCGACTCGATTCCCCACGCCAGCCTCCGCTCCGCAACTCCATTTCCTGCGGCGGCCACCGCTCCGCGACTCGATTCGATTCCCCGTGCCAGCCTCTGCTCCGCTATTCGATTCCCCATGCCGGCCTCCGTTCCGCGACTCGATTTCCCCGTGCCAGCCTCAGCTCTACGACTCGATTCCCCGCGGCGGCCTCCGCTCCGCAACTCGATTCCCCGTGCCGGCCTCTGCGACATGGATCCCCGTGCCGGCCTCCGCTCCGCGACCCGATTCCCTGCGCCGTCCTCCACGACTCGATTCCCTGTGCCAGACTCCACTCCGGGACTCGATACCCCGTGCCGGACTCCACTCCAGGTCTCAATTCCCCGTGCCAGGCTCCGCTCTGTGAATCGATTCCCGTGCCGGCCTCCGCTCTGCAACACGATTCCCCGTGCCGGGCTCCGCTCCATGACTCGATTCCCGTGCCGGCCTCCGCTCCGCGAATCGATTCCCCGTGCCGG
>NC_057739.1:3567612-3627053 GCF_004010195.1 Chiloscyllium plagiosum
CGCTCCGCGACTCGATTCCCCGTGCCGGGCTCCGCTCTGCGACTCGATTCCCCGTGCCAACCTTCGCTCCGCGACTCGATTCCCCACGACACGATTCCCCCTGCCGGCCTCTGCTCCGTGACTCTGTTCCCCGTGCCAATCTCCGCTCTGTGACTCGATTCCCTGTGCCGCGCTCCGCGACTCGATTCCCCGTGCCGGGCTCCGCTCTGCGACTCGATTCCCCGTGCCAACCTTCGCTCCGCAACTCGATTCCCCCTGCCGGCCTCTGCTCCGTGACTCTGTTCCCCGTGCCAATCTCCGCTCTGTGACTCGATTCCCTGTGCCGCGCTCCGCGACTCGATTCCCCGTGCCAGGCTCCGCTCCGCGACGCGATTCCCCGTGCCAGGTTCCGCTCTACGACTTGATTTCCCCGTGCCAGGCTCCGCTCTACGACTCGATTCCCCGTGCCAGGCTCCGCTCCGCGACTCGATTCCCCGTGCCAGGCTCCGCTCCACGAATCGGTTGCCCGTGCCGGGCTCCGCGACTCGATTCCCCGTGCCAGGCTCCGCTCCGTGACACGATTCCCCGTGCCAGACTCCACTCCGGGACTCGATACCCCGTGCCGGCCTCCACTCCGGGTCTCAATTCCCCGTGCCAGACTACACTCCGGGACTAGTTTCCCCGTGCCGGCCTCTGCTCCGCGACCTGATTCCCCGTGCCAGCCTCCGCTCCGCGACTCGATTCCCCGTGCCGGGCTCCGCTCCGCGACTCGATTCCCCGTGCCGGGCTCCGCTCTGCGACTCGATTCCCCGTGCCAACCTTCGCTCCGCAACTCGATTCCCCCTGCCGGCCTCTGCTCCGTGACTCTGTTCCCCGTGCCAATCTCCGCTCTGTGACTCGATTCCCTGTGCCGCGCTCCGCGACTCGATTCCCCGTGCCGGGCTCCGCGACTCGATTCCCTGTGCCGGGCTCCGTGACTCGATTCCCCGTGCCGGCCTCTGCTCTGTGACTCGATTCCCCGTGCCGGACTCCGTGACTCGATTCCCCGTGCCGGACTCCGTGACTCGATTCCCCGTGCCGGGCTCTGCTCTGCGACTCGATTCCCCGTGCCGGGCTCCGTGACTCGATTCCCCGTGCCGGGCTCCGCTCTGCGACTATTCCCCGTGCCAGCCTCCGCTCCGCAACTACATTCCCGGTGGCGGCCACCGCTCCGCGACTTGATTCCCCGCGCCAGGCTCCGCTCCGTGACTCGATTCCCGTGCCAGCCTCCGCTCCGCGAATCGATTCCCTGTGCTGGCCTCCGCTCTGTGACTCGATTCCCCGTGCCGGGCTCCGCGACTCGATTCCCTGTGCCGGACTCCGTGACTCGATTCCCCGTGCCAGCCTCCGCTCCACGAATCGGTTGCCCGTGCCGGGCTCCGCGACTCGATTCCCCGTGCCAGGCTCCGCTCTACGACTCGATTCCCCGTGCCAGGCTCCGCTCTACGACTCGATTCCCCGTGCCGGGCTCCGCTCTGCAACTCGATTCCCCGTGCCAGGCTCCGCTCTGCGACTCGATTCCCTGTGCCGGACTCCGTGACTCGATTCCCCGTGCCGGGCTCCGCTCTGCGACTCGATTCCCTGTGCCGGACTCCGTGACTCGATTCCCCGTGCCGGGCTCTGCTCTGCGACTATTCCCCGTGCCAGCCTCCGCTCCGCAACTACATTCCCGGTGGCGGCCACCGCTCCGCGACTTGATTCCCAGCGCCAGGCTCCGCTCCGTGACTCGATTCCCGCGCCAGCCTCCGCTCCGCGAATCGATTACCCGTGCCGGCCTCCGCTCTGCGAATCGATTCCCCGTGCCGGCCTCCGCTCCGCGAATCGATTCCCCGTGCCGGCCTCCGCTCTGCGACTCGATTCCCTGTGCCGGACTCCGTGACTCGATTCCCCGTGCCGGGCTCTGCTCTGTGACTCGATTCCCTGTGCCGGACTCCGTGACTCGATTCCCCGTGCCGGCCTCCGCTCTGCGACTCGATTCCCTGTGCCGGACTCCGTGACTCGATTCCCCGTGCCGGCCTCCGCTCTGCGACTCGATTCCCTGTGCCGGACTCCGTGACTCGATTCCCCGTGCCGGGCTCTGCTCTGCGACTATTCCCCGTGCCAGCCTCCGCTCCGCAACCACATTCCTGGTGGCGGCCACCGCTCCGCGACTTGATTCAATTCCCCATGCCGGTGTCTGCTCCGGGAATCTATTCGCCACGCCAGCCTCTGCTCCGTGACTCGATTCCCCGCGCCGGCCTCCGCTCCGCAACTCCATTTCCTGCAGCGGCCACCGCTCCGCGACTCGATTCGATTCCCCGTGCCAGCCTCTGCTCCGCTATTCGATTCCCCATGCCGGCCTCCGCTCCGCGAATCGATTCCCCGCGGCGGCCTCCGCTCCGCGAATCGATTCCCCGTGCCGGCCTCTGCGACATGGATCCCCGTGCCGGCCTCCGCTCCGCGACCCGATTCCCTGCGCCGTCCTCCACGACTCGATTCCCTGTGCCAGACTCCACTCCGGGACTCGATACCCCGTGCCGGACTCCACTCCAGGTCTCAATTCCCCGTGCCAGGCTCCGCTCTGTGAATCGATTCCCGTGCCGGCCTCCGCTCTGCAACACGATTCCCCGTGCCGGCCTCCGCTCCGCGAATCGATTCCCCGTGCCGGGCTCCGCTCCATGACTCGATTCCCGTGCCGGCCTCCGCTCCGCAACACGATTCCCCGTGCCGGGCTCCGCTCCATGACTCGATTCCCGTGCCGGCCTCCGCTCCGCAACACGATTCCCCGTGCCGGCCTCCGCTCCGCGAATCGATTCCCCGTGCCGGGCTCCGCTCCATGACTCGATTCCCGTGCCGGCCTCCGCTCCGCAACACAATTCCCCGTGCCGGGCTCCGCTCCATGACTCGATTCCCGTGCCGGCCTCCGCTCCGCGAATCGATTCCCCGTGCCAGCCTCCGCTCCGCAACTCGATTCCCCGTGCCGGCCTCTGCGACATGATTCCCCGTGCCGGCCTCCGCTCCGCGACCCGATTCCCTGCGCCGTCCTCCACGACACGATTCCCCGTGCCAGACTCCACTCCGGGACTCGATACCCCGTGCCGGGCTCCGCTCCATGACTCGATTCCCGTGCCGGCCTCCGCTCCGCGAATCGATTCCCCGTGCCGGCCTCCGCTCTGCGACTCGATTCCCTGTGCCGGACTCCGTGACTCGATTCCCCGTGCCGGGCACCGTGACTCGATTCCCCGTGCCGGGCTCCGTGACTCGATTCTCCGTGCCGGGCACCGTGACTCGATTCCCCGTGCCGGCCTCGGCTCCACGACTCGATTCCCTGTGCTAGACTCCGCTCCGCGACTCGATTCCCTGTGCCGACCTCCTCTCCAGGTCTCGATTCCCCGTGCCAACCTCCGCTCCGCGACTCAATTCCCCACGACTCAATTCCCCGCGCCGGCCTCCGCTCCGCGACTCGATTCCCCGCGCCGGCCTCCGCTCCGCGACTCGATTCCCCGTGCCGGCCTCCGCGACTCGATTCCCCGCCGCTCCGCGAATCGATTCCCCGTGCCGGCCTCCGCTCCGCGAATCGATTCCCCGTGCCGGCCTCCGCTCCGCGAATCGATTCCCCGTGCCGGCCTCCGCTCCGCGAATCGATTCCCCGTGCCGGCCTCCGCTCCGCGAATCGATTCCCCGTGCCGGCCTCCGCTCCGCGAATCGATTCCCCGTGCCGGCCTCCGCTCCGCGAATCGATTCCCCGTGCCGGCCTCCGCTCCGCGAATCGATTCCCCGTGCCGGCCTCCGCTCCGCGAATCGATTCCCCGTGCCGGCCTCCGCTCCGCGAATCGATTCCCCGTGCCGGCCTCCGCTCCGCGAATCGATTCCCCGTGCCGGCCTCCGCTCCGCGAATCGATTCCCCGTGCCGGCCTCCGCTCCGCGAATCGATTCCCCGTGCCGGCCTCCGCTCCGCGAATCGATTCCCCGTGCCGGCCTCCGCTCCGCGAATCGATTCCCCGTGCCGGCCTCCGCTCCGCGAATCGATTCCCCGTGCCGGCCTCCGCTCCGCGAATCGATTCCCCGTGCCGGCCTCCGCTCCGCGAATCGATTCCCCGTGCCGGCCTCCGCTCCGCGAATCGATTCCCCGTGCCGGCCTCCGCTCCGCGAATCGATTCCCCGTGCCGGCCTCCGCTCCGCGAATCGATTCCCCGTGCCGGCCTCCGCTCCGCGAATCGATTCCCCGTGCCGGCCTCCGCTCCGCGAATCGATTCCCCGTGCCGGCCTCCGCTCCGCGAATCGATTCCCCGTGCCGGCCTCCGCTCCGCGAATCGATTCCCCGTGCCGGCCTCCGCTCCGCGAATCGATTCCCCGTGCCGGCCTCCGCTCCGCGAATCGATTCCCCGTGCCGGCCTCCGCTCCGCGAATCGATTCCCCGTGCCGGCCTCCGCTCCGCGAATCGATTCCCCGTGCCGGCCTCCGCTCCGCGAATCGATTCCCCGTGCCGGCCTCCGCTCCGCGAATCGATTCCCCGTGCCGGCCTCCGCTCCGCGAATCGATTCCCCGTGCCGGCCTCCGCTCCGCGAATCGATTCCCCGTGCCGGCCTCCGCTCCGCGAATCGATTCCCCGTGCCGGCCTCCGCTCCGCGAATCGATTCCCCGTGCCGGCCTCCGCTCCGCGAATCGATTCCCCGTGCCGGCCTCCGCTCCGCGAATCGATTCCCCGTGCCGGCCTCCGCTCCGCGAATCGATTCCCCGTGCCGGCCTCCGCTCCGCGAATCGATTCCCCGTGCCGGCCTCCGCTCCGCGAATCGATTCCCCGTGCCGGCCTCCGCTCCGCGAATCGATTCCCCGTGCCGGCCTCCGCTCCGCGAATCGATTCCCCGTGCCGGCCTCCGCTCCGCGAATCGATTCCCCGTGCCGGCCTCCGCTCCGCGAATCGATTCCCCGTGCCGGCCTCCGCTCCGCGAATCGATTCCCCGTGCCGGCCTCCGCTCCGCGAATCGATTCCCCGTGCCGGCCTCCGCTCCGCGAATCGATTCCCCGTGCCGGCCTCCGCTCCGCGAATCGATTCCCCGTGCCGGCCTCCGCTCCGCGAATCGATTCCCCGTGCCGGCCTCCGCTCCGCGAATCGATTCCCCGTGCCGGCCTCCGCTCCGCGAATCGATTCCCCGTGCCGGCCTCCGCTCCGCGAATCGATTCCCCGTGCCGGCCTCCGCTCCGCGAATCGATTCCCCGTGCCGGCCTCCGCTCCGCGAATCGATTCCCCGTGCCGGCCTCCGCTCCGCGAATCGATTCCCCGTGCCGGCCTCCGCTCCGCGAATCGATTCCCCGTGCCGGCCTCCGCTCCGCGAATCGATTCCCCGTGCCGGCCTCCGCTCCGCGAATCGATTCCCCGTGCCGGCCTCCGCTCCGCGAATCGATTCCCCGTGCCGGCCTCCGCTCCGCGAATCGATTCCCCGTGCCGGCCTCCGCTCCGCGAATCGATTCCCCGTGCCGGCCTCCGCTCCGCGAATCGATTCCCCGTGCCGGCCTCCGCTCCGCGAATCGATTCCCCGTGCCGGCCTCCGCTCCGCGAATCGATTCCCCGTGCCGGCCTCCGCTCCGCGAATCGATTCCCCGTGCCGGCCTCCGCTCCAGGTCTCAATTCCCCGTGCCGGCCTCCGCTCCGCGAATCGATTCCCCGTGCCGGCCTCCGCTCCGCGAATCGATTCCCCGTGCCGGCCTCCGCTCCGCGAATCGATTCCCCGTGCCGGACTCCGCGAATCGATTCCCTGTGCCGGCCTCCGCTCTGTGACTCGATTCCCCGTGCGGGACTCCGTGACTCGATTCCTCGTGCCGGCCTCCGCTCTGCGACTCGATTCCCTGTGCCGGACTCCGCGAATCGATTCCCTGTGCCGGCCTCCGCTCTGCGACTCGATTCCCCGTGCCGGACTCCGTGACTCGATTCCCCGTGCCGGGCTCTGCTCTGCGACTATTCCCCGTGCCGGACTCCGTGACTCGATTCCCCGTGCCAGCCTCCGCTCCGCAACTACATTCCCGGTGGCGGCCACCGCTCCGCGACTTGATTCCCCGCGCCAGGCTCCGCTCCGTGACTCGATTCCCATGCCAGCCTCCGCTCCGCGAATCGATTACCCGTGCCGGCCTCCGCTCTGCGACTCGATTCCCTGTGCCGGACTCCGTGACTCGATTCCCCGTGCCGGGCTCCGCTCTGCGACTATTCCCCGTGCCAGCCTCCGCTCCGCAACCACATTCCTGGTGGCGGCCACCGCTCCGCGACTTGATTCAATTCCCCATGCCGGTGTCTGCTCCGGGAATCTATTCGCCACGCCAGCCTCTGCTCCGTGACTCGATTCCCCGTGCCAGCCTCCGCTCCGCAACTACATTCCCGGTGGCAGCCACCGCTCTGCGACTCGATTCGAGTCCCCACACCGGCCTCCACTCCGCGACTCGAGTCCCCACACCGGCCTCCACTCCGCGACTCGAGTCCCCACACCGGCCTCCATTCCGCGACTCGAGTCCCCACACCGGCCTCCACTCCGCGACTCGAGTCCCCACACCGGCCTCCGGCCTCCACTCCGCGACTCGAGTCCCCACACCGGCCTCCACTCCGCGACTCGATTTCCCCGTGCCGGGCTCTGCTCTGCGACTCGATTCCCCCGTGCCGGCCTCCGCTCTGCGACTTGATTCCCCGTGCCGGGCTCTGCTCTGCAACTCGATTCCCCGTGCCGGCCTCCGCTCTGCGACTCGATTCCCCGTGCTGGCCTCTGCGACTCATTTCCCCGCGACGGCCTCCGCTCCGCCACTCGATTCCCCGCGCCGGCCTCCGCTCCAGAACTCGATACCCTGTGCCGGCCTCCGCTCTGCGACACGATTCCCCACGCCGACCTCCGCTCTGGGATGGATTCCCTGCGCCAGCCTCCGCTCCAGCACTCTATTCCCTGCGCCGACCTCCACTCCATGACGGGAAACCCCACGCCAGCCTCTGCTTCGAGACTCGATTTCCCTGTGCCGGCCTCCATTCCAGGACTCTTTTCCCCGTGATGGCCTCCATTCCAGGACTCAATTCCCTGTGCCAGCCTCTGCTCTGCGACTCGATTCCCTGTGCCAGCCTCCGCTCCGCGACTCGATTTCCCCGTGCCGGCTTCCGCTCTGCGACTCAATTCCCTGTGCCGGCCTCTGCTCCATGACTCGATTCCCCGTGCCGACCTCCACTCCGCGACTCGATTCCCTGTGCCGGCCTCAGTTCAGGGACTCTCCTCCAGGGCTCGCCAGCTCCAATTTCCCTCCAGGTAAGTTCCAGTCAAAAGTTGGAAAAAAAAGCACAGGAAAGAAGGAGATAAAGAGAAAAAAATAAAAGGAATGGGTGGTGCGGAGAAGTTTAAAGGTAAGTGTAAGGTGTGTTCTGAATGCAATTCAATTTGTCAAACCTTCAACGTTTCACAAAGCACACTTTATTTCAACAGTAATGCAAAAACACAGACAGAATAAGGAATTTGTTTAACTGTAATTCAATTGAAATCTTCACAAAATAATATATAAGCTATTAATAATTAACTACCAATATAGTAACATCCCATAAACACACCCTTGGCAAAGGCAAATTTCATAAATTAGATTGTCTCCCATGCAACTCTCACTGCAGGCAGAGAGCCCCAGCTTTTAGCTGTAACAGAGAGGAATAAGAGCTTCCACATCCACCTTAAAGACCCCAGCAACTGCTACTGAAAGCTAAAACTAAAATGGAAATCCTGATTTTGTGGGAGATTGAAGCCACTCATTCAAGCTGCATCTATTGTTCTAACTTCTAAAAACAAAACTAAGGCTTCACATTGTGTTTGTTGGCTTTGGAGCAGACTGCTCGTCACTTCTGTCTCACCCTCTCATCTTATAAAAGAAAAGACAATATATAATCTCTTAAAACCATAGTATTGTCACACCTATCCCCCTTTTTAAAAAAATCCATCAATATACAAAGATGGCTTCATTTTTCCCTTTAGTCTTATGCCATTAGCACGCTACAATACATATACGTTACATTGACTCTAAGAATGCAAGCTTTACTACTACACTTCATATCCATCTGTTTTTTCCTGCCACCAAATGCCTCAAGTCTTCTATCATCAAATTTGTGATAGCATGTCAACCATTACGTTCTCTTATCCTGCCACATGTATAGTTTTCAAATTGAATGGCTGCAATAATAAACTCTATCGAACCATTCCTTATATTTTTCCAAAACTGTGAAGAGGTTATGATCAGTCGGCACAATTGTCTCAGAGACATTGCAGGCAATGTATATGTTGAAATGCGTAATGTCAACAACAGGCTTCGGGTGACCTCAATTATGGATTATTTCTGATCACGATGATTCAATTTTCTGTAAAAATACCAAGTACAACTTTCTATCTTGTCATCTTGCAAAAGTATAGCACCAACCTCCGTATCACTCCATCGATAACCACCTTGAATGGCTTTGCATAATTAGGTATGGCTAACATTGGGTTTAGCAGTTCTCAGGTTGTCAAATGCCTTCTGACAGTCCTCCGTTCACTGAAATTTTCTGCACTTCACCAGGTCAGTCAGTGGAGAAACCACATTTCTAAAATTCAGTATGAACTCCCAACATAAACTACTCAGGAATCCGAAACTTCCCTCTTCTTCAATGGTATGGGAAACTCCCCAATAACCATGTTTTCACAGATTGTGGGTCCATTTGTCCATGGCCAGGAACATGAGTTGGACTTTTGCGAACTCTCTCGGCCAGATTTATCACTAAGTCCACACCTTCAAAGTCAAACAATTCAGATAGGTGCTCCAAATGTTCCTTCCATGCGTAGCTAAAAATCACCAGATTGACGATATACACCACACAGTTGGATAATCCTGAAATGACTCTTTTGCTTAATCTTTGAAATGTGGCTGGTACATTTTTCATACCAAATGGCATGACTTTAAACTGATACTGTACATTTGGTGTCACGAAAGCCGAAATTCCCTTCACTGTTTTGGATAAAGGTACCTGCTAGTATCCTCTTTGAGTAAGTCCAACTTAGAAACATAAATTCTTTATCCTTCTCAATGCAGCTTTCCAAATGTGGACTAGGATATGAATCAGATCTTGTAACTGCATTGACTTTGTGATAGTCTGCACACAATCATTGTGTACCATCTGGTTTTGGCACCATTACTATGGGTGAGCTCCCTTTACAGAATTGTTTCCATGAATTGTTGAATTAGCTTCAAAACAAGATGTCCAGTCAATAAACGCTGAAACAAACTTGGAGGGCTGAGTCATTACTGTTCCTGGGATTTGGATGCCTCTCTGTTAACCTCCCTAAAAGCTACACTGGAGACTAAGTGAAAATGAGCCCTTTGAGGACCACTTCCATTCTATTCCTCAACTGCATTTCCCCTTACTAGTGGAATGGTTGAAAAGTAGATGCTGTGCCTAAATTGCTTGCAGTTTCCCTTCTGTCCACAGGTGTTACCATGGGTATAATAACAGCTAGGCTTTTTCATTGCAGGCAACAGCAAGTTAAAAGAAGCATTCTTACAACAAAAATGGAAGAGCAGTAATGAGGACTGTCCTGATTTACCATCGTAAACGTATGTCTAAGATCCCAGATGGCCACATCAATGCTAGTCGTAATGAACTGTAGCTTGTACAACTGCCTAAAAGAACCCGAGTATTTGTTGTGCTTCTTTGTCATAAGGAAATTGATGAGCATCTGTCTCACTTAACATTGCATCAGGGCAGGAGATGGCCAAGTGGTATTATCGGCTGACTATTAATCGTGAAATCCAGGTAATATTCTGGGGACCTGGGGTCAAATCCCACCATGGCAGATTGTGGAATTTTAATTCAATAAAAATCCAGAATTAAGAGTACCACAACATTTGGTGCTGGGTCCACTGTTTTTTGTCATTTATATAAATGATTTGGATGTGAACATTTGAGCTGTTGTTAGTAAGTTTGCAGATGACACCAAAATTGAAGGTGTAGTAACAGTGAAGAAGGTTATCTCAGTACAACGGGATCTTAATCAGATGGGTCAAGGACTGGCAGATGGAGTTTAATTTAGATAAATGGAAAGGCAGATCAGCGTAGGACTTTTACACTTAATGGTAAGGTCCTGGGGAGTGTTGCTGAACAAAGAGACCTTGGAGTGCAGGTTCATAATTCCTTGAAAGTGGAGTCACAAGTAGACAGGATAGTGAAGAAGGCGTTTGGTATGCTTGGTCAGCGCATTGAGTTAGGAGGTCATGTTGCGGCCAAACAGGATATTGGTTAAACCATTATTGGAATACTGCATGCAATCCTGGTCTCCCTCCTATAGGAACGATGTTGTGAAACTTGAAAAAAAAGATTTACAAGGATGTTACCAGGTTTGGAGGGTTTGAGTTATGGGAGAGACTGAATAGATTGGGGCTATTTTCCTGGAGCGTTGGAGGCTGAGGGTGACCTTATAGAGGTTTATAAAGTCATGAGGGGCATGGATAGGCTAAATAGACAAGGTATTTTTCTAAGGGTGTGGGAGTCCAAAATGAGAGATCTTAGGCTTAAGGTGATAGGGGAAATATTTAAAAGGGACCTAAGGGGCAATGTTTTCATTCAGAGGGTGGTGTGTGCATGGAATGAGTTGCAGATGATGTGGTGAAGGCTGGTACAATTGCAACATTTAAAAGGCACCTGAATGGGTATATGAATAGGAAGTGTTCAGAGGGATATGGGCCAAATGCTGGCAAATGGGACTAGATCTGTTTAGGATATCTGGTCAGCATGGACGAGTTGGATCAAAGGGTCTGTTTCTGTGCTGTACATCTCTGACCCTATGACCATAAAACCATTGTCGATTGTCAGGAGGGGAAACCCATTTGGTTCACTAATGTCCTTTAGGGAAGGAAAGTGCCATCCTTACCTCGTCTGGCCTACATGTGACTGCAGACCCACAGCAACGTGGTTGACTCTTAACTGTCTGCTGGACAATTAAGGATGAGCATTTAATACTGGCCTTACCCCTTCAGAGCAAAAGCTCACCCAGTGCATCACACTCTACATGTTTAACCCAGGTCCATGTGCATCCAGTACAATATAACACAGGAACAAGCCCTTTGGCCTACCAAGTCTGCTCTGATTTCTAATCCTTACACACTACTTATTGCCCATCGAAGTATCCATACCTCTGTTCGCCTCACGTTCATGTATCTATGAAGATATGCCTTAAATGTTGCTAACTTGCCTGCTTCCGCCACCTCTACTGGCAGTATGTTCCAGGCACCCACCACCATCTGGGTGAAAAACTTTCCCTACACTTCTCCTCTACACTTTCCCCCGTCACCTTGAACCTGTGTCCTATTGTAGTTGACCTATCCACCCTGAGAAAAAGCCTTTTGACTATCCATCCTAACTATACCTTATAATTTTGCAGACAGGTCATCCCTCAGCCTCCATTTTTCCAGTGAAAACAATTTGAGTTTATCCAACCTCTCCTCATAACCAAAACCCTCCAGACCAGGCAACGGATCTGGGCGGGGGGAAAATGATGAAACTGGTGAAATCCACATTGATCCCGAGTGGTTGGAGGGTCCCAAAGTGGAAGATGAAGCGCTCTTCCTCCAGGCATCGGGTGATAAGGGTTTAGCTGTGGAGGAGGCCCAAGGCATGCATGTCCTTGGTGGAGTGGGAAGGTGAGTTGATGAGACATGACTTTCCTCACACAAACCTATGCTGCCTTTCACTAACAAGCCCATTCACTTCCAAATATGAATAAATCCTATGTCTTAGTACCTTCTTCAAAAGCTTCCCCACCACTGACATTAGGTTCACCATATGTAAGTACCTCGATTATCTCTCCTTAAACAAAGGAACAACATTGGCCATTCTCCAGTCCTCTGGAACCTTGCCTGATGCAAAGATATTTGTTAAGGCTCCAACTACTTCCTCCCTTCCCTCCCATAATAGCCTGGGAAATATCCTGCTTGACTCTGGGGACTTGTCTACTTTAACGCATTTCACAACACCTGTCACTTCCTCTGTCATTATATTGACCTGCCCAAGAGTATTCACACACCTCTCCCTAACCTCAACATTCCTCATGTCCCTCTCATTGGTGAATACCAATATAAAGTACTCAATAAGGATCTCATCCATTCCCTCTGGATCCACACGTAACCTCCTTCCTTTATCCTTGAATGGGCCTACTCTTTTTCCTAGCTATCCTCTTGCTCCGAATATATGTATAAAGTGCTTTGAGATTCTCCTTAACCCTGCTAGCCAAGGACATTGGACAACACAGTAGCTCAGAGGTTAGCACTGCTGCCTCACAGCATCAGGCACCCGGATTCAATTCCTGCCTCAGGCATCTGTGTGGAATTTGCATGTGTCTGTGTGGGTTTTCACTGAATGCTCTGGTTTCATTCCACAGTCTAACGATGTGCAGGTTAGGTGAATTGACCATGCTAAATTGCCCATAGTGTCCAGGGATGTGCAGGCTAGGAAGATTAGCTGTGGGAAATGCAGAGTTACAGGGAGGGGTTAGGTCTGGGGTGGGATGTTCTTTGGAGTGTTGGTATTGCCTCGGTGGGCTGAATGGTCTGCTTCGACACTGTAGGGATTTCATGGCCTCTTCCAGCCTTCCGAATTCCTTTTGAGCACCTTCCTACGTTCTCTTTAGTCTTCATGGATTTTTCTATTTTTGTTGCCCAGACCTTAAGTATGTTTCCTAACTTTTGGACTAATCTGATAATTGCTCCTGTCATCCAAGGTTCCTGAATCCTGCCATTCCTGTTCTTCATTTTCACAGGAACATGCCTGTCCTGCAATCTAATCAACTTGTCCTTAAAAGACTCCCATATGTCAGGTGTGGATTTACCCTCAAACAGCTGCTTCCAATCCATATTCGCCAACCTTGCCTATTTGGTTATGGTTGGTATTCCCCTAATTTAACAACCTCATCCGAGGTTCGCATTTATCCAAATCCATAAGTATTCAACAATTTATGGAATTGTGGTCACTATTCCCAAAATGTTTCCTCACTGAAACTTTGATCACTTGGCTGTACTCATTTTCCAATACCAGGTCCAGAATGGCCCCCTCCCTTGTTGGACTATCCACATACAGGTAGTTCTCCTGTAATGTCATAATTGTATTCTAGTGAAACCTCGCTTAATAGCAATAATGGGGCCTGTGGGAAAATTGAGGTTAGGGGAAAACCAGCAAAAAATATTACTCACAATCGCTCAAAAATCACCCAAAAGCTTAACACAAAGTAGCACAACCAGAACAAAGGTTCATATCATATTTATTAACAAAACAAAAAAACACATTACATTGAAAAAATATTGTTATTGCAGGAACAGAGGGTCATCATCATCACCATCACCTTAAGGTGTAATTGTGGTTTGCAGAAGTGGATCGCTGTGGTTGTTTGTCTTCTGACTGTTTCTTGAGGGTTGGTTTAAAAAAGAAACCCTGTTTTTGCTGCTTTGCCATTTTTCTTCTGTCTTGAAACTGTTTATAGGGTGCCAGATGATACCTTATTGGATGAATTGCTACCCTGATGTGTTCTGCGCTGTAATTGTCCTCTAAGAGCTGCAACTGCCTCAATTTCCCTCAAGGTAGAAGACAAAAGGGAAGTGAAAAGCTCTCGTGGTGCTGCATTGTCTTCATCTCCAGCTTCCACTTTCTCCTCAACAACAAGCTGGTGTAGATCAGCTGTAGAGTGGGACTAAAGCTGGCTCTTCAATATCCTCACTTTCGACTTCAAAGCCAGCCTGCTTTGCAAGGACAACACAATGCTCTTTGACTTTTGGATTCACCACTTGCAATTTTATTACCAGGATGCTTCTTACTAACATTCTTGTCACTATGCCCCTCCATTTTTGAAAAAAAGGGATACTGTAGGAGTTAATTGTGTGATATGCAGGTACAAGAACAAATTAGAAAGGCAAATGGTATGTATCAGAGTAATGCAATCCTGCAGGAATTATACTGGGCTTATATAGGAATTATACAAGAATGTTTTTATCTCAGAGGGACAGCAATGAACATTCCTTCATTTAGTGTTTGAGATTAAGCTTCTCAACGTATATTACTGTACCTCGGACATGCTCTGATGGCAGCTGACATCAGCGCATGTGCCAAACGAAGCATGAAAATCTATCACCGCTGGAATTGCATTATCGAGACCTACTGTTCCCTATTTCTTCAGTGACATTATAGCCAAATCACGCTGCCAAAATATGCTTTATATGAGAACTGCCTGTGCTGTTTCATAAAACCCACCTGGACATGCCTAATGAATTGCTCCCCATCCAAACCTCTGGCACTAAGGGAATCCCAGTCAATATGGGGAAAGTTAAAAATCACCCACCACAGCAACCCTGTTATTTTCACATCTTTCCAGAATCTGACTACATATCTCTCCCTCTATCTCCAGTCGGCAGTTGGGAGGTCTTTAGTGTAATCCCAGCATTGTCCTGAGCTCTACCCATAATGAAGAAGGGCTTATGCCCAAAACGTCGATTCCCCTGCTCCCTGGATGCTGCCTGACCTGCTGCGCTTTTCCAGCAACACATTTTCAGCTCTGATCTCCAGCATCTGCAGTCCTCACTTTCTCCTCTACCCATAATGCCTTGCTGCAAGATCCCTCCAGGGTGTCTTCCCTCAACACAGCTGTGATGTGCTCCCTAACCAGTAATGCAAGTCCACCCCCCTCTTGCTTCCTCCTCTGTCTTATCTAAAACATTGATATCCCAGCATGTTAAGGTGCCAGTTCAAACCTCCAGTTCCTCTAAGCACAGCAACCTCTCCCTGACTTCTCTTACACTTAGCTATATTTGCCTTAGACTTAAGCTCTTTCACAGTCTCTATACTTACTGACCTGCTGCTCTGGTTCCTACCGTCCTGCCACGCTAGTTTGAACCCTCCCAAAGTGTCATTATCAAACCTTCCTGCCAGGATACTCGCACCTCTTCAGTATTTGATGCAAACTATCCACCTTGTACAGGTCCCACCTTCCCTGGAAGACATCCCAATGATCCACATATCTGGAGCCCTTCCCCCGACACCAGCTCTTTGGCCATAGGTTCAATTATATTCTGTCTCTGTTCCCAGCCTCAGTAGCACGTGGCAAGGTGAGTAATCCTGAGATTCCTACTTGAGGGGCCCTGCTTTTTAGTTTATTACCTAACTCCCTGAATTGTCAGTTACAGGACCTTGCCACTCTTTCTACCAGACTGGACAAGCAGGAGGCTGGAAGAACACAGCAAGCCAGGCAGCATCAGGAGGTGGAGACGTCAGTGCTTCTTCAGGACTGGGGGTGGGAGTAAGGGGGGCTGCAGAGAAGGGAGGAGATGGTGGGGAGGTTTGGGTGGGGAGGGGGTGAAGTGGTGAGGTAGTGATCGGTGAACACAGGTAGAGGGTACAACCTGGTTGGTCAATGGGAGGAATGACTGCAACGTGCACCCAGGCTGAACTGGAGCAGTTCATCGATATTGCCAACAACTTCCACCCCGCCCTCAAATTCACATAGTCCACCTTGGACACCTCCCTCCCCTTTCTTGACCTCACCAGTATTTAACCAGAATATTTGTTTGACTAAAGGACAGTGGTAGGAGGTTCCTGCACTGACTGCCTGCCCCAGCTAGCGGTCACCCATCTATTTTCCAGTACCTTGGATGTGACCATGTTTCTACAGCTTTTTATGATGCTTCATATAGCACCAAAGGAGTGAATGGGCTAACACAAACTAGTATCTAACCAGCACCGATTAATCAGAAAGTATGCTCCTTTTCTCCTTGTGACATCAGCAGGATGTTTCCCTGGAATGCGTGGTTTCCAACTCCTGAAAGGAATGTGCCCAAATCGAAACCAGGCCCGAGAGCCCCCGCACTCAATTTTAAATTCTCCCTGGTACAGGCTCCTCCTGAAAGGAAGGTGCTTAAACTAGGCCCAAGAACCCTAGTGCTCGATTTTAAATCTTCCCCGGTACAGGCTCCTGCTAGTGACTCCTCTTTTTGTCCTGCACTCTAACTCCCCTTCTCACCACCACTCTTCTTCCTCTCCCTTCAGTTCTTTTTAACCGTTGCCCTTATTTCTATTCATCTCCTCTTATTCTTCTTACTGTCCTTTCTGGTCTCCTCCTTTCTCCCCATCCACTCTGTCACCCATTCCCTTCTCATTCACTTTCCCTTCCCTGTTCCTTTCTTTCTCAGCTGTTGCTCCTCTTAATTTGTATTTACTCTGACTGTACCTCACCCTTACCATCCTCCCCCTACTTACATCCCTTCTCACCTCAACCTATCTCCAGTCACTGCCTTCACTTTGTACCTCTGAAATCTACCTCCTCCCCCAGCCTTGCGTTTATCAAATGCCTGTATTGTCTAAACCAGTTTGACTTGAAATGGGGCCAGATTCAGGCTGTCATGCAAAAGATCATTGACAGTGGCACTTAAAGCAAAAACAAGAAAGTGCTGAGGTTAATTAAATTCAACACGCGTGTGTTGAACTATGGATTAGTGTTAATTCCAATCTATTGCAATTAAATAATGTACAGAAAGCTTTTGAATGCACTTATTTTCAAATGAAATGCGTAATGAATCTTTTGTTCCCTGAGCCATCAGAGAGAATAACAAGGAAGCCACCGATAACAAAAGATTGACAGCCCCAAATATTTTGGATCAATCAGGAGAGTAGAGGCAGATTCATTGAAGATGGGAGGATCACTTGCTGCAGTAAACAGGTTATATTGAATGTACGAGCTGTACCAACAGCTGAAAATCTGGCTCAGAGCCAAGGGGGACGCACCAACAGCTGCAGCAAGATAATTCTTTATCTGAGACCTGAAAGCCAGAGCAGGAACACCAAGAACACAGTGTGTGCCGTTGTGTACAGACTGAGACTCTTAATTCCAAATACGACGGACAAAGACTGAGGTAAATAAATGCATTAACTCCCAGTCTAAATGAGACTAACAGCAGTGTGTTTAAATCTAATTGTAAATATGTGACAGAAATGCATCTTAACTTCAGTGTAAACGCATGTGTAATATCAGTTTAACCCCAATGTAACAGAGTGTGACAGCATTGTGTTTAATCAGAGTGAAAATAAGTGTGACAGCAGTGTGTTTAACCCCAGTGTAATGGAGTGTGACGCAGCGTGTTTAATCTCAGTGTCAAGAGTATGACAGCAGTTGTGTTTAATTCTGGTATTAAGGGAATGTGACAGTGGTGCATTTTAACCCCTCCAGATGTGATGTTCATCTCAAATACATAAAACAGAAGTTACTGGACAAATTCAGCAGATCAGGCAACATCTGTGGAGAGAAAACAGAGTTAACATTTTGAGTTCAGTGGCTCTTCTTCAGAACTCACTTTTTATTGATTTCCATCTCATCTCTTTGCCGTAGTTACAACCTTCTGTGATGTTGTTTATCTCTGAGTTCCTTTGGGACTCATTCTCCAATGAGAACTAATTTGTCTATTATTGGATCTCAGTGGAATTCAGTTTAGTCAGTGTAAAGTCACTTTGACCAGTGTAAGGGGATTCATAGAATCATTCAAGTACTATGGTTCATAAGGCCATTCAGCCCATCATACCTGCTCTAGCATTTCAAACATGTATGATTAACAAGTGCCAATTTCCTGCTTTCTCCCCATATCCTTGCACATTATTTCTATTCAAATAATCATCCGCTGCCCCTCTTAAATGCTTCATTTCGTACACTCCTTACCCCAATCACTTGCTGAGTGAAATGATTTTTCTCACATCACCCTTGTTTCTTTTGCACATCACTTTAAGTCTCGTTCTTGTTCCTTTTACGAGTGGGAGCAGCTTCTCCCTATCTACTATGTCCAGAATGTTCATGAGTTTGAAAACCTCTATCAAATCCCCTTTCATCCTCCTTCACTCCAGGAAGGACAGTCTCAATCTAGTCTCACAGACGTTTCTCATTGTTAAACCAGTAACTGTGCTAGTTTCCATCTGGTGGTGTTTGCAGGTAACTGGGATATTGTAGCCACCCTATGGCCAAGGCAGAATGCTTCAAAGGTTTGAGTAGATTTCCCAAAACTATCTTCGGACCTCTGAGGTTCTGTATTCAACATTTGTCTCTCCAAGAAGGCAGGCAGGGAATCTAAATGATGTGTTTGGTTGTATGATGCACAGATTGACAGGCAAGTGACTAGCTGGTCATTCCTTGTCCATCGTTTTTAGATGCTGACGTTTTCTGCTTTGTTAATATTGTGGTATCTAAATTACATGTGATCATTTTTGTCCCTTACCATTCTTCATGATTTGATGTGGAACCTGTGTTCACAGGCTATTCCACAGTCTTGATACGGAATCTCCTTCCAAGCCTTAATTACTTTTATTTTAGTCAGAGCTCTCTAAAGTAACTGCATTTAGTTTGGGGGACACAACCTGAGGGACATTCATTGTCTCTGGCGTGAGAGCATCTTAGGCTCACCCGAATGACATGACTTAAGACCATAAGACAATAAGAAATAGGAGTAGGTGTAGGCGACTGGGCCCCTGGAGCCTGCTCTGCCATTCAGAAGGGTCATAACTGATGTGACCTTCATGTCCAATTCCTGCATTTTTCCCATAAATCAAGAACCTCTGTATCTCAATCTTAAACATACAGAGGGACTCTACCCCACAGCTCTCTGTGGCAAGGAGTTCCAAGGAGACTCCGCCCTCTGAGAGGAGAAATTCCTTATCATCATAATCTTAAATTGGTGCCCCTTTATTCTGAGACTATGTCCTCTGCTCCTGGACTCTTCAATGAAGGGAAACATCCTCTCAGCATTTATCCTGTCAGGCCCATTAAGAATCCTGTTTGTTTCAAAGATGTTCACTTGTCAGAATAATTTTCTAGGGGCCTTAGGTTCACCTTAACCTTTGTGTTACCTTTTATATATTTAAAGAAAGCTTTTAAAATGATTAATTTACGAGGAGACAGTGTGTATATATAAGCAACATTTTGTATTTTCTTGCGTTTTAGTCATTAGGAGTGATACATTTGAAATATTTAAAAGATTATGAATTTTATAAGGTTAATAAAGTATTCTACTGCAGGATTTCCAAACAAGAGGAGATAATCTTAAACTTGAATACATTGTGTGCATCGAGTTATACATTCCATTTTGTATTGAGCAAGCAATGTTCCTCCAGAGCTACGTGGCTGGACACATAATGACGCATTAGCTTTCACTTCTGGAAGCCGTGCAGAAAACCAATTCGACAGAATGTTGTGAGCAAACCTGCAATCTGTGTCTGGCAACAGTTATGGAACACTTGGTTCCATATTTTGCTAGGTGGCAACATTCAATTATCATTGAATCCCTATACTGTGGAAACAGGCCATTTAGCCCATCAAGTCTAACTGACCTTCCAAAGAGCATCCCACCCAGACCCACAGCTCCAACACTACAACTTTGCATTTCCCATGGCTAATCCACCTAGCTTGCATGTCCTTGGACACTATGAGCAATTTAGCATGACCTACATCTTTGGACTGTGGGAGGAAACTGTAGAACCAGAAGGGAACCCGCACAGACATGGGGAAAATGTGTGAACTCCACACAGACAGACCCCCAAGGATGGAAATGAACCCTGGTCCCTGGCATTGTGAGGCAGCAGTGCTAACCGCTGACTCACCATGTCTCCCAGCAATAAGAGGAAGGGCCTATTACAATATTTTCAAAGTCACTTAGGACAGTTCAGGGACTACTGGAGTTTAAAGGAGACAGGCCTTCTTGAGGCATAGTGCTAGTGTCCATGACCCTGGACTGGGGGGTCTGGGTTCGAATCCCTACTGGTCCAGACGTTTTTAGTAATATTTCTGAGTAGGTTGATTAGAAAAATAGGTTCAAAGGAGACAGACACATACTTTGATAACTGTCCTTACATGGAGGATGTAGAATAGACACCATGTCAGAAGCAGTGATTTGTAACTGACCTGCAGGCAACTGAACTACATGGATTCTCTGTAGGTGAAAGTGAGTTCAGTCCCAAAAGCAGTTTGGGCTGGTAGAACTCCGGTTGCGTTTTAGTACTTAAAAGGAAGCTAGGTGTTGTTCAAGCTGAGGAAATGTCTTGGAAGTTGTTACAGTTTACAAGAAACTGGCTGACAATCATTGGTCAGTACAACTGAGGTTGAGAAGGTATGAGCAATATCTCTGTGATGACTGAGTTAGAATGGAGTTCTGGTAAAAGCACAAGGGAAAAACCAGCTTGGTGAGAGATTTTTGGTAAAAAGCTCGAGTCGTGCCTGCAAATAAATACTGAAGTGCAGTTTTCAGAGTTCAGGACAGCATGGACCCAGGAGAGGAGGGGCAGCATGGACCCAGGAGAGGAGGGGCAGCATGGACCCAGGAGAGGAGGGACAGGTGACCAGGTCAGGAGCAGTCACTGGGGCAACCAATGATGGAACAGCTGTTTGAGGAAATTTCCAGGCTGGGTTGATAAAAGTGAAGAATTGCAATCTGTTGTGAAGATTTTAATGAGATTTGATGACTATCATGGGGGAGGAGGAGTTTCAGAAGAATGTGATTAAGAACTCCATGGGGTCTGCTATTTTTATGTGTTGTAGGATGTTTTTGATGTGTTAACTCTGGATGTTAGAATTATGCTATATGTGGCATTGTAAACTGTATTACTGTTCTAACTTGTACAATAAAGTTTTCTTGTTTGTTTAAAAATCTTGAACCTTGTGGTTTTATTGCTGCAAGTTTCTTTTGATCTCACCTTTTGCATACTTTTATAATTTGAAGGTTACTGCTCTTTAACCAGATTGTAACAAAGCTGGTGATCTAGCCTGGGCTGTCTCTGGAGGTAGAGGTGATGGTGTGAACCTTCTCACCTCCACCAGGATTAAGCCCAGGGTGGAAAAGCCTATGGTCCAACTTCCAGATTTTATTGAATTCATATATCATCATCTGCTGTGGTGGAATTTGAACCCATAGTTCATTAAGCATCAGTTTGGTGTTCTACATTGCTAGTCTAGTGACATTACCACCACCTCTTTGAGCTTGGTCTGACTTCCAAAGCCTCTGCCAATTCAGACCATTAATTGAATAATTAATGATCACTTTAGGGGTGCCCACCACAAGTCTGAACACAGCAGCAGGTGGGCCTATCAACATGCATGGCAGGTAAATCTATGTTCCGTGTTTGTGATCTCCTAAGAGGATAGGGGCCTCATTCGTAGGAGGATGTGGGTTTTGTTGGCTGGGTCAGCCAATAAGGGGTAAGCCATTCAGGACTGAGATGAGGAAGAATTTCTTCACTCTGAGATTTGAGCGCCTGTGGAATTCTCTCCCACAGAAAGGTGTTGGGGCCAGTTCATTAGATATATTCAAGGGGAAGGTGGACATGGCCCTTGTGGCTAAAGGGATCAAGGGGAATGGGGAGGGGGCAGGAATGGGGATAACTGAGATTGTATGATCAGCCATGATTGTAGTGAACGGTGGTGCAGGCTCAAAGGGCCGAATGGCCGATTCCTAGACCTGTTTTCAATGTTTCCATGTTTATTGTCCAACTCTAGTTACCCTTAGGAAGGTGATGGTGAAGACTCTTTATTGAACTACTGCAGTCTTACCAGTGTAGGTCCATCCAAAATGCTGTTAGGGAGGGAGTTCGAAGATTTTAACCTGCAACAGTAAAGGAATGGTGATATATTTTTAATTGTGGAATGGTCTGAAGGAAAACTTGCAAATGGTGGTGTTCTCATGTTTCCGATGCCCTTGTTGTTATACATGATAGTGATCATAGGTTTAAAAGTTGCTAAGGAAAATTTGTGCAGTGATCTTGTCAATAGTACTATTGCATGGTGATGGAAGGAGTGGATGCTTGTGGATCTGGTACCAATCAAGTGGGCTGTTTTGTACGGATGATGTCAAGCCTCTGAGTGTTGTTGGAACTGCAATAATCCAAGTTAGTGGGGAGTATTCCATCACACTCCTGACTTGTGCATTGTAGATTGTGGAAAGCTTTGGGGACTCGAGAGGTGAGTTACTTACTGTAGAATTCTTAGCCTCTGTATTTATGTGACGAGTTCAGTTTCTGGTCAGTGATAACCACCAGGATGTTGATAGGGGGGAATCTCAGTACTGGTGATGCCTTAAATGTTAAAGAACAAAGAAAATTACAACAGAGGAACAGAGCCATTGGCCCTCCAAGCCTGTGTTGATCCACATCCTCTATCTAAACCTGTCGCCTATTTTCTAAAGATCTGTATCTCTCTACACCCTACCCGTTCATGTATCTGTCTAGATACCTCTTAAATGATGCTATTGTTCTCACCTCTACCACTTCTATTGGCAATGCGTTCCAGACACCCACCACCCTCTGTGTAAAGAGCTTTCCATGTATATCTCCCTTAAACTTTTCCACACTCACCTTGAACTCGTGACCCCTAGGAATTGAGTCCCCACTCTGGGAAAAAAGCTTCTTGCTATCCGCCCTGTCTATACCTCCTATGATTTTGTAGGTTTTAATCAGGTTCCCCCTCAACCTCCATCTTTCTAATGAAAATAATCCTAATCTACTCAACTTCTCTTCATAGCTAGCACCCTCCATAACAGGCAATGTCCTGGTGAACCTCCTCTGCATCCTCTCCAAAGCATCTACATTCTTTTGGTAATGTGGCAACCAGAACTGTGTGCGGTATTCCAAATGTAGTCGATATTAAGTCCTATTCAACTATAACATGACTTGCCAACTCTTGTTTTCCATACCCTTTCTGATGAAGGAAAGCATGCCATATGCCTTCTTGACCACCTTATTGTCCTGCATTGCCAATTTCAGGGAACAATGGACCTGAATACCTAGATCTCTCCATACAACAATTTTCCCCAGGGCTTTTCCATTTACCGCATAGTTCACTTTTGAATTGGATTTTGCAAAATGCATCACCTCGCAATTGCCCGGATTGAACTCCATCTGCCATTTTTCTGCCCAACTCTCCAATCTATCTATATTCTGCTGCATTCTCTTACTATTTGCTACTCCACCAACCTTTGTGTCTTCTGCAAACTTGCTAATCAGGCCACCTATACCTTCTTCCAGCTCATTTATGTAAATCACAAACTGTGGTCCCAACACAGATTCATATGGAACACCACTGGTCATAGTTGTCTATTTTGAGAAATTCCCTTCCACTACTACTCTCTGTCTCCTGTTATCCAGCCAGTTCTCTATCATCTAGCTAGTACACCCTGGATCCCACGTGACTTCACTTTCTCCATCAGCCTACTATGGGGAACCTTATCAAATGCCTTACTGAAGTCCATGTATATGATATCTATAGCTCTTCCCTCATCAATCAACTTTGTCACTTCCTCAAAGAATTGTAATACATTGGTAAGATATGACCGTCCCTGCACAAAACCATGTTGCCTATCACAGATAAGCCCATTTTCTTCCAAACAGGTATATATCCTATCCCTCAGTATCTTCTCCAGCAGCTTCCCTACCACTGACGTCAGGTTCACAGGTCTGTAATTACCTGGATTATCCCTGCTACCCTTCTTAAACAAGGGGGCACCATTAGCAATTCTCCAGTCCTCCAGGACCTCACCTGTGTTCAAGGATACTGCAAATATATTGTGATTGAGATGCCAGTGTTGGACTGGGGTGTACAAAGTTGAAAATCACACAACACCAGGTTTTAGTCCAACAGGTTTATTTGGAAGCACAATAAATAGGCGGGTGGTGTGGCACTGTTTGTCAAGGACAGTATTACGGTTGCAGAAAGGATGTTTGAGGACTTGTCTACTGAGGTAGTATGGGAAGAGATTAGAAACCGGAAAGGAGAGGTTACCCTGTAGGGCGTCTTCTATTGGCTTCCAAATAATTCCAGAGATTTAGAGGAAAGGATAACAAGATGATTCTCGATAGAAGTGAGTGTGACAGAGTAAGTTGTTATGGGAAACTTTAACTTTCCAAATATTGACTGGGAATACTGTAGTTCAAGTATTTTAGATGGGTCAGAATGTGTGTGCAGGAGGGTTTCCTGACTCAGTACGTAGACAGGCCAAAAAGGGGTGAGGCCACATTGGATTTGCTACTGGGTAATGAACCTGGCCAGGTGTTAGATTTGGAGGTAGGTAAGGACTTTATTGGTAATGACCACAATTCAGTTATGTTTACTTTAGTGATGGAAAGGGATAGGTATATACCACAGGACAAAAGTTATAGCTGGGGGAAAAGCAATTACAATGCGATTAGGGAAGATTTAGGATGCATAGGATGGGGAAGGAAACTGCAGGGGGTGGGCACAATTGAAATATGGAGCTTAATCAAGGAACAGCCAATGCGTGTCTTTAAGTATGTACCAGTCAGGTAGGGAGGAAGTTGTCGAGCACGGGAGTCATGGTTTACTAAGTAAGTTGAATCTCTTATCAAGAGGAAGAAGGCGGCTTACGTTAGGATGAGATGTGATGGCTCAGGGCACTTGAGAGTTACAAGTTAGCCAGGGAAGACCTAAAGAGAGAGCTCAGAAGAGCCGTGAGGGATAATGAGAAGTTAGACCATAAGACCATAAGACATAGGAGTGGAAGTAAGGCCATTCGGCCCATCAAGTCCACTCCGCCATTCAATCATGGCTGATGCGCATTTCAGCTCCACTTACCAGCGTTCTCCCCGTAGCCCTTAATTCCTCGAGACAACAAGAATCTATCAATCTCGGCCTTGAAGACATTTAGCGTCCCGGCTTCCACTGCACTCCGTGGCAATGAATTCCACAGGCCCACCACTCTCTGGCTGAAGAAATGCCTCCGCATTTCTGTTCTGAAATGACCCCCTCTAATTCTAAGGCTGTGTCCACGGGTCCTAGTCTCCTCGTTTAACTGAAACAATTTCCTAGCATCCACCTTTTCCAAGCCATGTATTATTTTGTACGTCTCTATTAAGTCTCCCCTTAATCTTCTAAACTCCAACGAATACAATCCCAGTATCCTCAGCCGTTCCTCATATGTTAGACCTGTCATTCCTTAATCCTATCCACCAAGTTGTTGGTGGATAGGATTAAGGAAAACCCTAAGGCTTTCTACAGGTATATCAGGAATAAAAGAATGACCAGAGGAAGATTAGGGCCAATCGAGCATAGTAATAGGAAGTTGTGCATGGAGCTAGAGGAGATGGGGGAAGTGCTAAATGAATACTTTTTGTCTGTCTTTTTCTAGTGTAAATACTATGTGGCTGAGGAGAATACTGAGATACAGACTACTAGACTAGATGGGATTGGCGTGCATAAGGAGGTGTTAGCAATTCTGAAAAGTGTAAAAATAGATAAGTCCCCTGGGCCCGATGGGATTTATCCTAGGACTGAAGAAGGGCTAATGCCCGAAACGTCGATTCTCCTCTTCCCTAGATGCTGCCTGACCTGCTGCGCTTTTCCAGCAACACATTTCCATCTCTTTATCCTAGGACTGTCTGGGAAACCAGGGAGGAGATTGTTGAGCCTTTGGCTTTGATCTCTATGTCGTCATTGTCTACTGGAATAGTGCCAGAAGAATGGAGGATAGCAAATGTTGTTCCCCTATTCAAGAAGGGGAGTAGAGACAACCCTGGTAATTATAGACTGTGAGCCTTACTTTGGTTCTGTGTAAAGTGTTGGAAAGGGTTATAAGCGATAGGATTTATAATCATCTGGAGAGGAATAAGTTGATTAGGGATATTCAACACGGTTTTGTGAAGGGTAAGTCATGCCTCACTAACCTTATTGAGTTCTTTGAGAAGGTGACCAAACAAGTGGATGAGGATAAATCGGTTGATGTGGTGTAGATGGATTTCAGTGAGGCATTTCATAAGGTTCCCCACGGTAGGCCATTGCACAAAATACGGAGGCATGGGATTGAGGGTGATTTAGCAGTTTGGATCAGAAATTGGCTAGCTGAAAGAATACACATGACGGTGGTTGATGGGAAATATTTATCCTGGAGTTCAGTTACTAGTGGGGTACCACAAGGATCTGTTTTGGGTCCACTGTTGTTTGTCATTTTTATAAATGACCTGGATGAGGGCATAGAAGGATGGTTGAGTAACTTTGCAGAAGACACTAAAGTTGGTAGAGTTGTGGATAGTGACGAAGAATGTTGTAGGTTACAAAGAGAGATAGATAAGCTGCAGAGGTGAGGGGTGGCAAATAGAGTTTAATGTGGAAAAGTGTGAGGTGATTCTCTTTTGGAAGGAGTACAGGAATGCAGAGTACTGGGCTAATGGTCAGATTCTTGGTAGTGTAGCTGAACAGAGAGATCTCGGTGTCTAGGTACATAGATCCTTGAAAGTTGATCAGGTTGTTAAGAAGGCATATGGTGTGTTAGCTTTTATTGGTAGAGGGATTGAGTTTCAGATCCATGAGATTCATGCTGCAGCTGTACAAAACTCTGGTGCGGCTGCATTTGGAGTATTGCGTACAGTTCTGGTCGCCGTATTATGGGAAGAATGTGGAAACTTTGGAAAGGGTTCAGAGGAGATTTACTAGGATGTTGCCTGGAATGGAGGGAAGGTCTTATGAGGAAAGGCTGAGAGACTTGAGGCTGTTTTTATTAGAGAGAAGACGGTTGAGAGGTGACTTATTTGAGACATATAAGATAATCAGAGGGTTAGATAGGATGGACAGTGAAAGCTTTTTTCCTGGGATGGCAATGGCTAGTGCGAGTGGACATAACTTTAAATTGAGGGGTGATAGATATAGGACAGATGTCAGAGGTAGTTTCTTTATTCAGAGTAGTACGGGCGTGGAATGCCCTGCCTGCAACAGTAGTAAACTTGCCAACTTTAAGGGCATTTAAATGATCATTGGATAGACATAGGGATGAAAATGGAATAGTGTAGGTTAGATGGGCTTCAGATTGTTTCAACAGGTCAGCGCAGCATCGAGGGCCGAAGGGCCTGTGCTGCGCTGTAATATTCTATGACCCCTTTAGCCCTCTTAATTCCTCATTTTCAGATTGGTCCTACTTTCCTGATATTCTTCCAAAGTTTTATCTGTTTTCAGTGGCCTAGACCTATTTTGGTATGTGACAATTAGTAAGAGGTTTCCTTGCTCATGTTTGACCTGAGATTTCATGGTGTTTGCTGTCATTGTTAAGGATTCCCAGGATAATATACTTACAACTTTTACCACTGTGGTGGGAGAGCATACCCACTGATTGTGATATTGTTATCTGGAACATTATTTAAGGTGTGATTCTGTGAGTATGACTAGGTCAGGCTGTACCTTGACTTGCCTATATAAAAAAAGCTCTCAATTTTGGCACTTGTTCTGAGGTGTTAGTAAGGAGGATCCTGCTATGTTTATCATTGTCATTTCCAGCGCCTAGGTCAATGCCAAGTGGTCCATCTGGTTTCATTCCTTTCAGACAATGGAGTGGTTTGTTATTTCAAAGGACAGTCAAGAGTCAACCACATAGATGTAGATTTAGAGTCAATTGAAGGTCAGATTTTACCATCAGCTATGGTGGAATTCCTATGTGGATCCCCAGAGGGTTATTTGGACCTCTCAGTTACTAATTCAGTGGCAATATCATTGCACAATTTTCTCCCTTCTAAAAACATCAATAATGTCATAGAGATTTACATCACAAGAAAGGCCCTTCTGCCCATCGCATCCTTGCCAGTCAAAAACTGCCATCCAACTGTTCTAATCTTGTTTTCCAGCACTTGGCCCATAGCCTCTTAGCCTTGGCATCGCAAGTGCACATGAACTACTTATTTAAATACTTACAGGCAATGAGTTCCAGATTCCCACCACTCTGTTGGTGAAAGAAGCTTTTCCTCACATCTCCTCTAAACCTCTTGTTCTTTACCTTAAGTCTACATCCGCTGGTCATTGATCCTGCTATCAATGGGAAAAATGTCTTCCTGTGACCCTATCTATGCCCCTCATAATTTTATACGTATCTGAATCTCCTCCGTAAGGAAAGCAACCCCAGCCTGTCAAATCTCTCTTCCAAAGTTGAACTCTCCAGTCCAGGCAACATTCTGGTAAATCTCCTCTGCATCTTCTCCAGTGCTATCCCATCCCTCCTAGAATGTAGATTCCAGAACTGCAATGATACCCTAGCTGTGACCTAAACAATGTTTTATACAGTTTTAGTACACCCTCATTAAAGTCTATGCCTTGGCTAATTAGGTAAGTATTTCATATGCTTTCTTATCCACCTGTCCTGATACTTTAAGGGACTGGTGTACATGCACACCAAGGTCCCTCTGATCCTTTGTGCTTCCCAGGGTTTACCTTTCACAATGTATTCCCTTATTTGTCTTATTTGTCCTGCCCAGGTGCATGACCTGACATTTATCCAGACTGAATTCCATCTGACATTGGCAAGGATCAATGTGATTATCGGTGGTGCGAATTGCAGAGTTCTGGAACTATTACCAAATAATGCCAATATTCTAGTGCTGTCTCTAATTTTCACTTTACTATTTATTGAATTATCTGGTGGGTTGGTGTGGGGTTTCTGTGTACTTGTGCTCAAATTGTTCACTTGCTCTTTTTAAACAAATTCACAGTATTGTTTTGTAAAATAATGTAGTCTTTCTTCTAGATGTAGCATTTTTAAGAATTATACCATTTGTATTCAGATGGTATTAAAGAAATGGATGACCTTCCACAGAATCAAACCGCACAGAAGGAGGCCAGCGGCCCATTATAGTGTCAACTCATTAAGTACATTTTATTGAGAAAGAATACAATTACAATCGGTCTATGCACATTTTATGGCATGGGAAAGACCCTCAAAAGCAATAATGCTGAAGAATCTTGATCCAGACAACACTCAGATCCTCTATTCCCCACATCAGTGAAGCAGATGAAAGTACAGTTGATTCTGCTATAACGCATATTTCTTCAACACAAATTGGCTTTAACACAATTGAAGAATTTAGACTGTTATTTGTAGGACACAAACGTTCCTTACCTGTACTGGCTATAACGTGATTCCGGCCCATTAGTTTGAATGGCCTGGCTACTGTGCGATTTTCTTATAACGCGAGATCACTCGAGAATAGAACTATTGCATTATAATAGAACCGATTGTACTGTGTATGATTGTGTGCCCGAGCTGTGGTAGCATTGTATTAACTGCTCAACAGCATGTGAATGAGTCAGTGTAAATTACATTACTTAATGTATGTCAGTCAGTTATACAGTAGCACAGTCCTTTCTTCCACTCATTTTGTCTCTTTTTTTAATACAGGCTGACTTACTTGGTCAAAGGCCACTTGCAACACAGAAGAGGGAAAGCTGCCAGTCTGAAGCAAGAGCTGAAAGACAACTTTGTGCTTACCTGTCCCTCCTGCACCACCTGATATGGAAGCTCAGCACAAGTTGAATGGTTGTAATTCTGACCTTGAAGCACAGGCACATGCCCTGAATCAACTGCCCCCAAACACAGGCGATCAACGTAAGAGCACTCAGCACATCAGCCTCCTCTCAGGAGCAGCATTTAAACCAGTGACAAGTTGGTTCTCAGTATGTTGCAAGCCTGTGTGTCAGGAACATTATCCTCACAGAAAACTGGTCATCTTTCTCTGCATTGTACTTTTTCTCATCTTGGGCCTCATCCTGTTACTGTGGAATTATTATTGCATTATTGTCCAGCATCTCTGCGATGATTCCGTGGATAATATCACGCCACATCTAACAAAGCACCCAGCTGAAGAACATGCTGTCATCCTCAATCAAAACGCTGTGATTTTGATTTAGCCGTCTAGTCGAGTTACACTTGAAAATGAAATTTGAGCTTTGCTTTATTTGTTCTTGGGAAGTGGACAGCTTTGGCATTAATAATTGATTTTATGTATAGATTGGGTTAGTACAGGAGCTTCCTTTCCTAGGAAGCCAACATGTTTTTCATTTTAAGCCACCTACTTTCATGTAAGTTCTCTTTCAAATGAAATACTTAAATTGATATAATGCCTTATACAACTTGCTGATCTTGCTCATGGGCAGAAAACAGCCAGTGAGGATAAGGGGGTTCCACAGGGATCAGTGCTGGGAATGCAGCTGTGTACAATATGTATTATTCCCTGGAGAAAGGAATCAAATACAATTTGAGGATGATGCAGAAGTAGGCGGAAAGGCATGTTTGAGAGGTATGCAAACAGTTTACGGAGAGAGAACAGAAGAACAGAATATTATTTAAATGGAGAAAACCCTCATAAATATGCAACACAAAGGGGCTTGGGGGGAACTTGTCCCCAAAACTAAGTTTATGGAAAAAAGACAGGAAAATGGAGTCAAGGGTTATCAGATCAGCCATGATCTCTTTAAATGGTGAATGCCCTCCCTCTGCTTGTATGCCTTCCAGTCTTATGGTCATAAAATGAATGATCAAAACTAATATATATTCACCAAACAGCAACTTGGGTTAATAAAGTAACTTTAACTTAGTAAAATCTTGAAATTAACGGAATTCTATTCTGACCTTGATTAAATCCTCACTACCGTTAAAGAGAAAAGATTTTATCTCTAGGATAATTTAATCCAATCATTCACTGTGATTCCCCTGAATGCTGAGGAACTAATTTAAAAAAAATGGAATGTGAAAAGCTAATGGAAATGGTGTCTCACTGCTGCCACAGTGTGGTCAGCATGGTCTCATTATTGTGGTTCTGTTCGCCAAGCTGGGAATTTGTGTTGCAGATGTTTCGTCCCCTGTCTAGGTGACATCCTCAGTGCTTGGGAGCCTCCTGTGAAGCACTTCCGTGATCTTTCCTCCGTCATTTGTAGTGGTTTGAATCTGCCGCTTCCGGTTGTCAGTTCCAGCTGTCTGTTGCAGTGGTCGGTATATTGGGTCCAGCAGAGACCTACTGAATGTTATTCTTTCACCATTGTATGTTCATCTAGCTGTGTCTAGATAATTGTTCCTCCTAAGAGCTACCTGAGAGTCTGAATGAGTACACCTTTGGATTGTGGTGTCTTTCCTCCCAAAGAAACATCAGCTGCCGCCTGCATTTCCAGTGTTGTCACCTGGGCAACCTGACACTATTAACTCACTACTATAGGTACAGACAGGAGAGTGGACTGTTAGAAGACAATCATTAAAGACCATATGGTCCTGCTAGGTTACTTGCAAAACTGCTGATCAGTAGAATTGCATACCCCCAGGGGTACCTGTGAAGTCCTTTCTTGCCAGTATATCCAAACAATTACTAATTCTAATAAGGAAGCAACAGCTTGCTCAAAGCAGTTACCCCATGACTTTGGGTAACAGTGCATAATTTCAGACTGTAAGCATCTTCTGTTCTTGAGGTCTGTGTTCTAGAGACATTCACTGTTGGCCTACCTGGAGCTGAAATATACTCCAAAGTTACCTGAAATTTCTGCCTAATAGTGCTTCACATGTAAGTGTAATTAGACCGATAACAGGAGATTGCCTGCACATAGAATCAAAGCTTTGTCAATCTCTTAATTTCAAAATAATAATTCATGAGTTTACAGTTCACATGTTCTTGAGGATGAAGCCATCTTAGCCTTTGCTCAAGCATGTTAGAATCTTCATCTTCAAACATACAGCCTTCCTATCCTGCCGTGCTCGGTGATTTTCTGATGAAATGGAGATTTCATTGTAAGGTTTGGTCTGAAATACAAAGTCATGGGTGATGTTTGTCATCCTGTTTCATCCAGAGAAAAGTCAAGAAAAAGAATGGATGCTGGAAGAATAAAATTCGTTGGTGCTTTTGATGAAACAGTAACACGAGGCTGTTGGTTGGAAGGTTTGATATGATCCCACATTAGAAAATGGAAAAACAGAAGAATGTTAACACAAATCCACAACTGTCACCTGATCTCCCACTTTTCCACTTCCAATTCCTTTCACTCTGAGTTGTCCAAACAAGGAAGTGATTTCTCCTCATGGGAAGGTCAATCAGAAGCCTGATGTGGGGAGAATTATCCATCCACTATATGATCCACTCCTGAAACAGTGAAAAACATGTCTTTGTATTGCAAACTGGACTGCCACTGAATGGCACATGCAGTGATTTCCAATTCAGCTATCAAAGATGGATGTGTTTACTTTGTGTCAGCTCGAAGAGTTGACTATGCAGCTATATGGGCAGCATAGTGGCTCAGTGGTTAGCACTGCTGCCTTACAGCATTAGGGACCTGGGTTCAATCCCAGCCTTGAGTTACAGTGTGGAATTTGCACATTTTCCCTGTGTCTGCATAGGTTCTTGTCAGGTGCTCTGGTTTCCTCCCATGGGTTAGGTGGATTGGCCATGATAAATTGCTCATAGTGTCCAGGGATGCGCAGGCCAGGTGAATTAGCCATAGGAAATGCAGGGTTACAGGAGAGGGTAGGATCTGGGTGGGAAGCTTTTCAGAGGGTTGGTCTAAACTTGATAGGCCAAATGGCCTTTTTTCCATGCTGTAGGGATTCTATGATTATATGTAGAATGGGCACATAAAAGTAATAATAAATAATCATTACTAAAAATAAAACTAGCTCCACAGAACATATGTGGTTCTTAAAATGTTTCCTCTAATAATTATATTAGTTTGTTATTATTCTTCTGACCTCTGAAAACAGTGCTTGCATTGGACAGCTGTCTGAGTGCATTGTTGTTAACACTTCACTTCCTAGCTAAAACCATTAAGCCCATATCCGCCTCCTCATACTCCAAACAAGCCATTCTTCAGGATTTCCTCCTGCCCCTAATTCTACTTGATCTTCCAGCCTTGAAATGAGTCCTAATACGCCAGTACATCAGTGTTCTGGATTTTCTGTGGGTCAGCACGTAATAAATTAAAATTTGCCAGAGCATGGGATGGATTGGTAGTGGGCCCAAGGCCTGGGTATCATCTAAAAATGAGTAAGATGGTGGAATGTTTAAAATTTATTCAGTATATGTGGTAGCCCAGAATATGTTAATTTGGTCACTTATGTTACTGGCGCTAAAGTAATTTGAAGAACTTAAGAGGGCAATATAAATGATATAGCATAATGAGATAAGAGCTTTAAATGGCAAAATGCATTTTGGTGCTCCATGTTGTTATTCTGACATTACTTATACTATCATGTAGTGATATTATAGAAAGTAGATGTCAATGCTAAAAGACATGTTTTGAGATTTTCTATCCTGCTCTTATATTGGAATAGTGAAGTAAAGTGTCCACGGGTATTGATATTGGATTATGACAATGTCTTAATAAAGAACTGATTCTACATTATTACAACTGTGTCTGAGTTTTTTCCTGGTATCTAAAGTAAAAGAAAATTGAAGAAAGCAGTTACATATTAGCTATGAGCCTCCCCTGGACTTGGTGGTGTCCACCAGTTAAATCTTTACCTGCTGTAGGTGTGGGGATAAACTGTTTACTATTATGTTCCTCCAGATATAGGGATTGTACTGAACTGTTGCTAGTGATGAGACCAAGATGGCCATGTGTGCACTGCCTCAGAGTGAGGCATGACCCCTTCCTAACTTCGTCCCAAGCCATAATGTTCACAGAAAATGGCAGAAATTGGTGGAATACTAAGTTACTTTTAAGTCAGTTGGTTCATTGAGCCTTCACTGGTATTTCTTTCCACAAGAGTCAATTTGCCAAATCCCATCTCATGTGTTTTCGTAAACCTGTAGTATCTCTTATTTTCTCAAAAGCTAATCATTTATTTGTGAAGAATTTTTGAACTCCACAATTATCTGTGGCAAAGAAATGCACATACTAAGCACCTTTTATTTAAAAACAATTTAAACGTGTGCGCCTCAAATATTCTGGGTAGAGAAAAATACAGAAAATAGATCACCATCTGGAGAAGACATGGGAAGAGAGTCAGAATATGGTTCTTTCTGAGACTATGATTTATTTCTATTGGACCTTTCATTTCAGGATGGTGGGAATGGGTGGGTGGGCAAAAATGTTACTTTTGTCTTATTTATAGCTTTATCGATTTGTGCCACTTTTAATGATGACATTCTACCGAAATCCCTGTGATCCACTAAACCTGTGTATTCAACGTACATTTCTTTTCCCCATCTGTAATGCTTTACTTCTGATTAAAATTAACTGAATTCACCCTGAAGAGTCAAAACAAATTCAAAATGTCAACTCTATCTCTTTCTCCTTCTCCACAAGATGCTGCCACACCTGCTGAGAGTTTCTCCAACATTTTCTGTATTTCATAGTCACAGAGTCATAGAGTCCTAAAGCACAGAGACAGACCCTTTGGCCCAAATTGATCTAGCTAACCCCATTTCTCTGCACTTGGCCCTTATCCTTCTAAACCTTCCCATGTATTTGTCCAAATGCCTTTTAAATGTCTTTAACCACTTCTGTTGGCAGCTCATTCCATATGCATACCACCCCTGTGTAAGACGTTGTCCCTCAGGTTCACTTTTATTCTTTCCCCTCTGACCTTAAACTGATGCCCTCTAGTCCTCAATTCCCCATTCCTGGAATAAAGACTGAGTGCATTCAGAGTCAAAAAGTATGGTGCTGGAAAAGCACAGCCAGTCAGGCAGCATCTGAGGAGCAGGAGAGTCGGTGTTTTGAGTATGAGCATAAACACTTCTCTATGTTAAACTCCATTTGCCATTTCTCAGTCCACTTCCCCATCTGATCAATTTCTGCAGTTTCTGACAACCTTCCTCACTGTCCATGACACCGCCTATTTTAGTGTCATCTGCAAACTTGCTAATCATGCCTTGTACATTCTTGTCCAAATCATTGACAGTGATAATAAACAGCAATGGGCTCAGCACCTACCCCCGAGGCACACCCCTAGTCACAGGCCTCCAGTCCGACAAGCATCCTTCCACTATTACCGTCTGCTTCCTACCATTAAGCCAATTGTATATCCAAATTGCCAGCTCCCCCTAGATTCCATGTGATCTAACCTTCCAGAGCAGCCTACCATGTAGAACCTTATCAAAGGCCTTACTGAAATCCATATAGACTATGTCTACCACCCTGCCATCATCAACCTTCCTGATTACCTCATCAAAGAACTCCAATAAATGTGTGAGGCTTGATGTCCCACGCACAAAGCCATGCTGAATACTCCTAATCAAACCCTGTCTTTCCAAATGCACATATATCTTATCACTAAGAATCTTCTCAAGTAACTTACCCACCACAGATGTTAAGCTTATAGTTCCCAGATTTTTCTTTGCAGCCTTTCCTGAATAAAGGCATAACATTTGCTGCTCTCCAGTCTTCTGGGACCTCACATGTGACTAACAATGATGCAAAAATATCAGCTAGGGCCCTGTACTCTCTTCTTAAGCCTCTTGCAGGTTTCTTGGATATATCTGTTCAGAACCAGAAGATTTATCCACCTTCACACATTCTAATATGTCCAACACTTTCCCTACTGTGATATGGACTGTCTCCAAGATATCACCACTAACTTCCCTGAGTTCCCAAGTCTTCATGTCTTTCTCCACCGTAAACAAAGATTTCCAGAATCCACAGTATTTTGCTTTTATTGCACAGTAATAACCTGCTCACTGACACTCAGGCTGGGTCCACCAAGTCCACGCAGCTCCTGATCTCACTTCAGCCTTAATTCAAATATGGACAAAAGCTGATGGACAGGATTGACAGTTTAATGTTCTGGGGTACGGATGCTATAAGAAGAATAGAAAGGCAGGAAAGAGATTAGAGAGGAGTATCATTTTTGGTTAGGGATAACACTTTGACTATACTTAGGGCCGATATTCCTGGGACTATCCTCCCTAACGAAGTTAAAAATCACACAACACCAGGTTATAGTCCAACAGGTTTAATTGGAAGCACACTAGCTTTCAGAGCGACGCTCCTTCATCAGGTGATTGTGGAGGGCTCGATCGTAACACAGAATTTATAGCAAAAATTTGCGGTGTGATGTAACTGAAATTATACATTGAAAAATTGATTGTCTGTTAAGCCTTTCATCTGTTAGAATACAGTGATAGTTTCACTTCTTTCATGTGTAAATCACAAAACCCTTTTTTTTAAACTTTTAAACTTTTAAAAGGCAACTTTCAAAAAAGGGTTTTGTGATTTACACATGAAAGAAGTGAAACTATCACTGTATTCTAACAGATGAAAGGCTTAACAGACAATCAATTCTTCAATGTATAATTTCAGTTACATCACACCGCAAATTTTTGCTATAATTTCTGTATTACGATCGAGCCCTCCACAATCACCTGATGAAGGAGCGTCACTCTGAAAGCTAGTGTGCTTCCAATTAAACCTGTTGGACTATAACCTGGTGTGGTGTGATTTTTAACTTTGTACACCCCAGTCCAACACCGGCATCTCTGAATCATGACTCCCTAACGAAGGAATTGAGAAACAAGGGATGTTCACCTTCTTGGGATTGTATCATATGCCTTCCAATAGTTAGGAGGAAATTGAGAGGCAAATATGTAAGGAGATGATAGATATTCCAAAGAATAATAGGATTGTCATGATAGGAGATTCTAACTCGGCAAACATAGATTGGGAGTGTAATGAGCTGCCAAAAGACCAGCCGACTCACCGCTGAAAGACCAGGCTGAGATCCACCAACAGTCTAGGCTGGGACCTGCCGCAAGCTGCCGAGAGACCAGGCTGAGAGACACCACGAGCTGCTGAGTGCCGCTGAGAGACCAGGCTGAAACCCACAGAGGAACAAAAGAGGAAACAGAACAGGTGGAGCATCCTGCTCCAATACCATCTTGAACAGAAAGATGTTTCAACACAGTTATGGATTGGAATACTGCATATTCAATTCAGGTTTCCCTATTATAGGTAAGATGTTGTGAAACTTGAAAGGGTTCAGAAATCAGGTATTTACAAGGATGTTGCCAGGGTTGGAGGGTTTGAGCTATAGGGAGAGGCTGAATAGGCTGGGAATGTTTTCCCTGGAGCGTCGGAGGCTGAGGGGTGAACTTATAGAGGTTTATAAAATTGTCAGGGTGAATAGTCAAGGTCTTCTCCATGGTAGGTAGTCCAAAACTAGCAGGAATAAGTTTAAGGTGAGAGGAGAAAGATTTAAAACAGCCTTAAGGGGCAACATTTTCATACAGAGGATGATGCATATATTTAATGAGCTGCCAGAGGAGGTGGTGGAGGCTGGTACAATTACAGCATTTAAAAGGCATCTGGATGGGTACATGAATAGGATGAGAGTAGAGGGATATGAGCCCAATGTTACCAAATGGGACTAAATTTATTTAGAGTATCTGGTCAGTAGGGATGAGTTGAACCGAAAGGTCTGTTTCCATGCTGTACATATCTATGATTCTATGACTGATCAAAAAGTTAAAGTTCTAAATTGGAGCAAGGTCATATTTAATGGTATTACACAGGAACTTTCAAAAGTTGACTGGGGGAGGTTATTCGCAGGCAAAAGGGTTGCTTAGGAAGTGGGAGGCCTTTATAAATGTCATAGCAAGCGTTCAAATGAAATGTGTTCCTGTTAGTGTGAAGGGCAAGACTGGTAGGTACAGGGACTGCTGGATGACTATAGCAATTGAGGCTCTGGTTATGAAAAAGGTGGCAAATATCAGGTATTGACAGCTGGGATTGAGTGAATCCTTACAGGAATACAAAGGCAGTAGGAAGGCTAAAGGGGACGTGAAATAGCTTTGACAATTAGAAGTAAGGAGAATCCAAAGAGATTTTATAAGTACATTAAGGGCAGAAGAGTAATTCGGAAGAGAATACAGCCCCTTAAAGATTAATGTGGCTCCATAGTCATGGAGATGTACAGCATGGAAACAGACCCTTCAGTCCAACTCATCCATGCCAACCAGATATCCCAAACTAATCCAATCCCACCTGCCAGCATTTGGCCCATATCCCTCCAAACCCTTCCTATTCATATACCCATCCAGATGCCTTTTAAATGTTGTAATTATACCAGCCTCCACCACTTCCTCTGGCAGCTCATTCCATACATGCACAACCCTCTACATGAAAAAGTTGCCCCTGAGGTCTCTTTTATATCTTACCCGTCTCACCCTAAACCTAAGTCCTCAAGTTCTGGACTCCCCCACCCCAGGGAAAAGAACTTGTCCATACCCTTCATGATTTTATAAACCTCTACAAGGTCACCCCTCAACCTCCAAAGCTCCCGGGAAAACAGCCCCAGTCTATTCAACCTCTCCCTACAGCTCAAAACCTCCAACACTGACAACATCCTTTCTGATAGGAGGGTGATCAGAATTGCACGCAATATTCCAGAAGTAGCCTAACCAACGTTCCGTACAGCTGCAACATGACCTCCCAACTCATATAATCAATGCTCTGACCAATAAAGGAAAGCTTTCATTAATAGGGGGATTGAGTTTAAGAGCCATGGGATCTTGTTGCAGCTCTATAACACTTTGGTTAGACCGCACTTGGAATACTGTGTCCAGTTCTGGTCGCCCTATTATAGGAAAGAAGTGGATGCTTTGGAGAGGGTTCAGAGAAGGTTTACCAGGATGCTGCCTGGAATGGAGGGCTTACCTTACGAAGAGATATGACTGAGCTCTGACTTTTTTCATTGGAAAAAAGAAGGAAGAGATGGGACCTAATTGAGGTGTACAAGATAATGAGAGGCATAGATAGAGTTGATAGCCAGAAACTTTTTCCCAGGGCAGAAATTGTTAACATGAGGGGTAATAGTTTTAAGCTGTTTGGCGGAAAGTATAGAGGGGATGTCTGAGGCAGGTTCTTTACGCAGAGAGTTGTGAGAGCATGGATTGCGTTGCCAGCAGCAGTTGTGGAAGCAAGGTCAGTGGGGATATTTAAGAGACTGCTGGACATGCATATGGTCACAGAAATTTGAGGGTTCGTACATTAGGTTTACCTTACATGAGGATCAATGGTCGGCGCAACATCATGGGCTGAAGGGCCTGTTCTGTGCTGTACTGTTCTATGTTCTATATCAAGTGCCTTCTTCACTATTCTATCTACCTGCTACTCTACTTTGAAGGAACGATGAACCTGCACTCTAAGGTCTCTGTTCAGCAACACTGCCTAGGACCTTACCATTAAATGTATAAGTCCTGCTAAGATTTGCTTTCCCAAAATGCAACATCTCTCATTTATCAAAATTAAACTCCATCTGCCACTCCTCAGCCCGTTGGCTCATCTGATCTGATGAAACCATAGGAGATGGGTGAGATACTAAAAGAGTATTTTCTGTCAGTATTTACTGTGGAGAAGCTAGGGTGTTTGGGGAAATAAATAGTGATGCTTTGTAAAGAGTTCATATAACAGGAGGTGCTGGAGATATTAAAGCATATAAAGGTAGCTAAATCCTGGAAACTGATCAGGTGTTTCCCAGAACTTCATGGAAAGCTAGGGAAGAGACTGCTGGGACCTTGCCAAGATATTTGTGTTGCTGACAGTTATGGGTGAAGTGCTGGAAGACTGGAGGTTGGCTAATTTGGTACCATTTTTTAAGAAAGGTGGTAAGGAAATGTTAGGGAACTATAGACTGGTGAGCGTGATGTCAGTGATGGGCAAGTTGTTGGAGGGTACTCTGAGGGATAGGACTTGGAAAAGCAAAGATTGATTAGGAATAGTTGGTATGGTTTTGTGCCTAGGAAATTGTGTCTCACTACCTTGAGTTTTTTGAAGTTGTGACAAAGAAGATTGATCAGGACAGAGTGGTAGATATTGTCTATATATACTTTAGCAAAGTGTTTGATAACGTTCTGCACGGTAGATTGGTTAGTCACGTTAGGTCACATGGGATCTGTGGGAGCTGGCCAAAAGGTTACAAAATTAGCTTGAAGGTAGGTGACAGAGGATGGTGGTAGAGGGTTGCTTTTCAGACTGAATGCCTGGGACCTGCAGTATGCCACAAGGACCAGTGCTACTGTCACTTGTATAAATGATTTGGATGTGAAAATTGGAGGTACTGTTCGTAAGTTTGCAGGTGACACCAACATAAGTAATATAATGGACAGTATCTCAGAGTACAACGGGATCTTGATCAAATGGTCCAATGGGCTGAAGAGCGGCAGACAGTTTAATTTAGATAAATGTGAGGTGTTGCATTTAGATAAGGCAAACCAGGGCAGGACTTACACAGTTAATTACAGGGCCCTGGGGTATGTTGCCAAATGAAGAGACTTAGGGATGCAGGTGCATAGATCCTCAACAGCGGAATCACAGGTAAACAGAGTTGTGAAGAAGGCATTTGCCTTCAGTGGTCAGAACATTGAGTATAGGAGTTGTGGCTATATTATGTTGTGGCTGTACAGGACATTGGTGAGGCCACTTTCAGAATATTGCATACCTTTCTGGCTGCCCTTCGTAGGATGTTGTTAAAGTTGAATTATAAGGAGAGGCTGAATAGGGTGGGACTTTTTTCCCTGGAGCATCAGAGGTTGAGGGGCGACCTTATAGAGGTTTATAAAATTATGTGGGGCATGGATAGGGTGCTAGGTCATTTTCCTAGGGTGGGGAGTCCAGAAGTTGAGGGCAAAGGTTTAAAGTGAGAGGAGATTTAAAATGGACCTGAGGGGTAACTTTTTCACGCAAAGGGTGCAACGTGTATGGAACGAGCTGCCAGAGGAGGTGATGGAGGCAGGTACAATTACAACATTTAAAAGGCATCTGGATGTTTTTATGAATAGGAAAAGATTAGAGGGATATGGGCCAAATGCTGGTAAATGTGACTAGGTTAAATTGGGATGTCTGGTTGGTGTGCATGATTTGGACAAAAGGGTCTGTTTCTGTGCTGTATGACTCTATGAATTCCAGAAGTGATGTGAAATGTGACTGATCTTGCCATCAAGACTGTATTTAATGGAGTGTGGAGTAAAGGAACCCTGGCAAAACTAGAGTTAATGGAAAGGAGGGGGGAAACTCTGCATTGATTGGAGTGATACGTAGTATACAGCATTTACCTGGGAACCAGGACAGTGCAGAGCCTGTGAGGGAGGAGCACACAGTGGTGATTATAAAAATTTACATCTGAGGATTCGGGGCAATTTACGTAGGAGTCAGAACAGGCTGGAGCCTGTGGGGAAGGTGAATGAAGCTATGAGTATGGACGTTTACAGCTGAGGAGTTGGGCCCACTTACCTGGGAGCCAGGACAGAGTCAGGCTCTGTAGGGGAGGTACACAGAGTGGTGATTATGTAAAGTTATTAACTCTGAACTAAGGAAAAAACTACAGTTATATCACAATAAGTAGCAAACTGATTGGCTGGTAAGGGAACTACCTTAACAAGCTCTCCCTAAGTTGCAGCTATTTAATAAAGTGTAAAATTATTTAGGGATGAAGTTAGTTAGTAAGATTACAAAAGTTTAAGAAAGACTAGAAAAGTTTAAGTCACAGCAGGTGAGGGCAGCCGAGTGGAATAGGTGTCCTGTCGCATGGGAAGTCACAGAATCTACCAGCATCCAAAAGACCACGTGTGAGAAGTGCTCACAACTGCACCAATGAGATCTCCTGGTTTCGGAACTGGAGGGATGAAGAGAATGACTGCTTGGTGGTCACACAAAGAGAATCAGTCAGGTAGGGAAGGAGTCTCTTGGGGTCCTGCCTACTAAACAGTGTTCCACTTTTAAAGCTGATGGAGACACTGGTACCTCAAGGGAGTGCAGTCAGAGCCAAACTTCTGGCACCACAAGTTGACTGTACAGGAGGGAAGGAAGAAGAAAACAGGAGTAATACTGATAAGGGGTTCATTTGTTAGTGGAGCAGACAGGGTGTTTCTGTGGCCACAGATGTGACTCCAGGGATGGTGTGTTGCCTCCCTGGTGCCAGAGTCAGGGATGTCACTGAGTGGCTGCAGGGCATCCTGAAAGGGGAAGGTGATAAGACAGAGGTTCTGGTACACATTGGTACCAGCGATGTAGGTAGAAAGAGGGATGAATTCAACAAACTAGGCAGTAGACTGAAAAGCAGGATTTCGAAGTTTGCAATCTTAAGATTAATCCCAGTACCATGGGAGTACAGAAATGGGAAAATAGAGCAGATGAACACATGATTCAAGAGTTGTTGCAGGAAGGATGGTTTCAGGTTTCTGGCTCCCTGGGATCATTTCTGGGGAAATGAGATCTCTACAAGTGGGATGATCTGCAACTAAGCCAGAATGAAACCAACATCCTTATGTGAGGGCCTGCTGGTGCTGTTGGGAGGAGTTTAAACTGGTTCAGCAGGGGGCAGGGAATATAGTGCATTAGTATACTACACTGAACACAGCATAACTTAGAAAAGGAAGCAAGGCAGAGCGAATTCAATTATGTGCTTTCAAGAGAGTAAGGAGAGGCAGGATGGCCTTTAACAGCAGGAGTTTCAGAGGGTAAACAGATGAGTTAAGGGTGTGGATTGACGCATGGAACAGCAATGTTGTCATCACAGAGACGTAGTTGAGGGAGGGACAAGACTGACAACTCAACATTTCAGGATCTAGGATCTACAGGCAGGACAGAGGAGGGTGCAAAAATGGAGGTGGTGTTGCATTATTAGTTAGGGAGTCAGTTACTGCAGTAAAGAGGGATGATATATTGAAAGGTTTTTCAAATGAGGCTTTGAAGGTAGAACTCAGGAATAAAAAAAGAGGTCAATCACACTGTTTGGAGAGTATTTTAGGCTCCCATTTACAGGCAAGGTTTGATCTGGGGTACTCAACGTGACTTTATCAGATGGAGGTCATGCTGAACAACTCTAGCGGAATTCTTTTGAAGAGGTAAGCAAGTGTTTGGATAAAGATAGGAGAGTTAATGTAGTTTATATGGATTTCACCAGGCCGTTGACAAAGGAAACTGATTAAGGAAAAGGCTCATGGGATCCAGGATTAACTTGGCGAGATAGACTGAAAATTGGCTTAGTGACAGGAGACAGAAGGTGGTAGTGGAAGGCTGTTTGAGTGACTGGAGCCTAATGTGCAGTGGAATACCACAGGGATTAGTGCTTATTATTTGTGATATTCATAAAAGATGTAGATGAGAATGTGCGGGGATGATAAGTAAATTGCAAATGACACAAATATTGGTGAAGTGGTTGACTGTGAGGAGGAAAGTGTTAGGTTACAGAAGGATATGAATGGATTGGTCAGATGGGGCGATTAGTGGCAGATGAAATTTAACTCTGATAAATGTGATGCTCAATATGATGCATTTTGTACAAAGGAACAAGGAAAGGAAGTACTCAGTGAAAGGCAAGACACTAGGAAGCTCAGGGGAACAGAGGGATCTTGGGGTGCTTATCCACAGATCCAAGTGGACTAAACATATAAATAGAATAATTATGAAGGCAATAAGGGACTGTTTTTATCTGTTAAACTGCTTTTATCAGTTCTGGCATAGATTAGAAGAGCAGGGAGGTTTTGTTGGAGATGTCCAAAAATATGGTTAGGCCACAGCTGGAGTACAGTATGCTGCAGGATGTTGTTTGGGATGGAACATTTCAACTATCTTTGAAGCAGCGAAGGTTGAGGGGGGAACCTGATAACAATGTAAAAAATTATGAAGGACATAGGTGGGATGAGTCGAAAACAGCAAGTCAACCCTTAGTTGAAGGGTCAGTAGCAAGGGACATAATTTTGAAGTGGAAGGAAGGATGTTTAGAAAGGATTTAAGGAAAAACCTTTTCTCCCAGAGTTTTCTGGGCGTCTGGAATGCACTATCTGGGAGGATAATTGAAGCAGGAAACTTCACAATGTTTAAAAAGTATTTGGATGAGCACTTGAAATGTCAGATCATTCAAGGCTATTGGCCTAATAGCACAGTGGCACAGTGATTAGTACTGTTGTCTCACAGCACCAGGGACCCGGGTTCAATTCTCACATCAGGTGACTGTGTGGAGTTTGCAAATTCTTCCCGTGTCTGCATGGGTTTCCTCCGGGTGCTCCAGTTTCCTCCCACAGTCCAAAGATGTGCAGGCCAGGTGAATTGTGTTAGGTGAAAGGGTAAATGTAGGGGAATGGGTCTGGGTGAGTTGCTCTTAGGAGGGTCGGTGTGGACTTGTTGGGCCGAAGGGCCTGTTTCCACACTGTAAGTAATCTAATGCAGGCAAGTGGTATTAGTGTAGGTAGTATGTGGTACTATGAGCTGAAGGACTTCACCTGTACTGCATGATTGACAATGATGATATGGTTATGGTTTTTGCAAGTCAACCATCTCAGCCACAAAGGTTCCTCAGGGCAGTGTCCTAGACTCAATCATCTTTAGCTGCTTCATTAATAGCCTTCCCTCCACCATAAGGTCAGAAGTGGGATGTTTGCTGATGATTGTACAATATTTATCACCATTTGTCCAAATGCAGCAAGACCTGGTCAATACCCAGACTTGGGCTGATGAGTGCCAAGTAACATTCATAGAATCTGTACAGTGTGGAAGTAGGCTGATATCTGGTTGGCATGGACAAGTTGGACCAAAGGATCTGTTTCCATGCTGTACATCTCTATGACTCTAGGCCATTTGGCGCATCAAGTCTACACTGACCCTGTGAAGAACATCCCACACAGATTCACCCACCTACCCTATTCCTGTAACTCTGTATTTCCCATGGCTAATCCACCCTTCTACACATCCCTGGACTCTACAGGTAATTTAGAATGGCCAGTCCAACTAACCTGCACTGTGGGAGGAAATCGGAGCACCTGAAGGAAAACCATGCAGACACAGGGAGAATGTGCAAACTCCACACAGACAGCCACCCAAGAGTGGAATTGAACCCGGGTCCCTGGTGCTGTGAGGCAACAGTGCTAACTACTGAGCCATCATGCTGCCCATAACACAAGTGCCAGGTATTAACCACCTCCAACAAGAGAATTTCTAACCATCACATCTTCACCTTCAGTGTCATTACCAACACTAGATCCTCCACTACCAACGAGTGGAATTGAACCCGGGTCCCTGGCGCTGTGAGGCAACAGTGCTAACTACTGAGCCATCATGCTGCCCATAACACGTGCCAGGTAATAACCACCTCCAACAAGAGAATTTCTAACCATCACATCTTCACCTTCAATGTCATTACCAACACTAGATCCTCCACTACCAACATCATGGGGTTACCATTCACCGGACACTGAACTAGACTAGTAATATAAGCACTGTGGCTTTCAGAACTGTCAGTGGCTAAGAATCCTGCAGTGAGTAATTCCTCTCCTGATTCCCAAATCCTGTCTCAACAAGGCACAAATTAGGAGTGCAATGGAATACTCATTAGTTGACTGGATTTGTGCAGCTTCAGTAACACCCAAGAAGCTTGACAATATGTGGGCGGTATGGTGGCACATTGGATAGCACTGCTGCCTCACAGCGCCAGAGACCAGGGTTCAATTCCCGCCTCAGGCGACTAACTGTGTGGAGTTTGCACATTCTCCCTGTGTCTGTGTGGGTTTCCTCCAGGTGCTCCGGTTTCCTCCCACAGTCCAGGTTAGGTGAATTGGCCATGCTAAATTGCCCGTAGTGTTAGGCGAAGGGGTAAAAGTAGGGGAATGGGTGTGGGTGGGTTGCACTTCGGTGGGTCAGTGTGGACTTGTTGGGCTGAAGGGCCTGTTTCCACACTGTAAGTAATCTAATCTAATATCCAAAGTAAAGTTCTCTCACCACGAATGCACAGCAGCATCTGTGAGATACAGAAATACACCATGCTCCTTAGCATCTTTCAAACCCTGAACACTGTACCCAGAAGGACAAGGGCAGCAAACACATGGGAACACCACCACCTGAAGTTCACCTTCAAGCTTTTCACTACCCTGACTTGGAATTATACTGCAGAAGTTCCAGAAGGCAATTCACCACCACCTTCTCAAGGATTGTTAGGATGGTCAATAAATGCTGGTCCAGCCAACAAAGCCCACATCCCACGAATCACTAAAATAAAACACTAAAATTGTGAAGATTTGTATCTTAGAAAAGCTAGATACTTCTCATCACCTGAACAGATACACATATATAGAGTGAGTGGTTAAAGTAAAATAATTGTTTTTTATTTCAAGTGTTCGGCAGTTCGGGATGAAACAGGATGCTGCAGATCACCGAAGTTCAATTTTCCAGTCTCCAAATTATAGTAAGCAACATTGTCATGGTACCTAGAACATATAATGAAAACAGACACACAAACTTAATGATAGCTATTTCTTGTGGGTGAGCAAGTTGACTCTCAAATTATTTTGCAAATAATTCTCATCTGACTATTAGATCCCCTTACTGTTTTCACTGTGAATATAAGAAATAGGAGCAGAGTAGGATTTGACCCTTCAAAATACTTTTCTATTGAATAAGATCATGGCTTATCTTATTGTGACCTTAGTTCCTCTTTTCTGCCTTTGATATAATTCTTGATTTGGAAATAAAGCATCTGTCTAACTCAGCCTTGAATATATTCAATGACCTAGCTCTGCTGTTCTGTGTAGGAGAATTCCAAAGATCATGAATCTCCAAGGGATGAAATTCCTTGTAATGTCCTATCTTAAACATCTGCAGTATCACATGAAATCCCCTCAGACTATGTTTCAATAAAACCATTTCCAACTTTCTAAACTTCAGAGACAATAAGCCCATCTTGCTTAACCTTACCTCATAAAGCAACCTTTTCATCCCAAGCACCAACCAAGTGAATCTTTTCAGAAATGTTTCCCATACGAATATACCATTCTTTAACTAAGGAGACCAATACTGCACACACTGCTCTTGGTGCCATCTCATCAATGCTATGCACAGTTGTAGCAAGACTTCCTTAATTTTTATATTACAATGCCCCTGAGATAAAGAACAATCTATTTACTTTTCTAATTAATTGCTGTATCAGCACGCTAAGCTTTTGAGATTCAGGTACAAAGACATCCACACTCTTCTTTACCACAACATTCTTCAGATTCTCTAGTTAAATATTATTTTACTTTTCTATTATCAATGAAGTGGAAAACCTCACATTTTCATACACATACACCACCTGCCATTTTTTTTGCCCACTCACGTTATCTTTTTATACTCATCTGCAGACACGTTGTATTCTCACAGCTTGCTTTTCTATCTTTGTATCATCAGCAAATTTGTCTGCAATAGCTTTGGTACCTCCATCCAAGTCAGCTACCCATTGGACATTGCTTGGACTGGGGCCTATACCCTCTTCACAGGGAGAAAGGTAATGGTGCCCCAGAATTGTATATTGATTTTTGGGGGAGAAAATAGTTGGCGTGATATAATCCATGGTTTCAAAACTTAATTTTTTGATTGAAATGGAATCTGAACCCAATAATTTATAGAGAAATTGAGACTGAGAATGAAACTGAATTGAAATGGAAACTTCAGGCTCTGAGAAATTGATACCAATTGAAACCAGATAAAATAAAACCAAATGAGCTCACAAGAGTGATTTCAGGGAAAGGGAACTTCAGTTATGAAGTAGATTGAGAAGGTAGGATTATTTTCCTTGAAGATGAGAAGGTAGAAAAATAGATACAGAAAAATTGTTCCTACTGGTGAAAGGATCAAGAACAAGAGGACAGATGTTAAGTAATTGGTAAAAGAAGCAAAGGCAGTCTAGAGTCATAGAGCATGGAAACAGACCCTTCGGTCCAACTCATCAATGCCGTCCACATATCCAATTGCCAGCATTTGGTCCATATCCCTCCAAACCCTTCCTTTAGTGTGGACGTGTTGGGCCGAAGGGCCTGTTTCCACACAGTAGGGATTCTAATTCATATGGGGAGAAAGTGAGGTCTGCAGATGCTGGAGATCAGAGCTGGAAATGTGTTGCTGGAAAAGCGCAGCAGGTCAGGCAGCATCATGGAGCAGGTGGAGGGCATGGGTGGTGTCCCGAACGTAGGTTCTAATTCATATATCCATCCAGATGCCTTTTAAATGTTGGAATACTACCAGCCTCCATGACAAATAACACATTCAAGCAGTGAGTGGTCGGCAGTCTGGATAGCACTATTTTGTAGGATGGAGGAGGTGGGTTAAATCAAGACATTCTAAAGGGAATTAGGCTTATTTAAAAAGAACAAAATGTGGAAGAAAGCAGAAGAATGGGAGCTGAGAGACAGCTGGCACAGACACAACAGGCTGAATGGCTTCCATATGTGTCATAACAATTCTGTGATTTTGTATTTCCAGACAGCCCGTGATGTGATGCTGACTATCTGAAGCCTGGATCCAGGAGCTGGCAACAGATAGATATCAAAGTTGCTGCAGCTATTTGTGCTACATGAAGTAATTGCCTAATCAGACTTGTACCTATAGTGCACAGTGGATTTGGACAAAAGTAGAATCAGTGAATCCATGTCATCAAGACTATTGTGAGCAGAGCTAAGGAGGTTCTGGAAAAGTATGTCATTTTGGTGAACCCTACAGTTGTAGCAAGACTTCCCTACTTTATACAGCAATCTCCCTTGAAATCCACAACAATCTGTTTATCTAGCTCATTAATTGTTGGTTCCAGCAAGTCTAGAAAAAACCCTATTGTAGTGATTGTAATGAGATCAGCCAGGTAGACCTCATGGAAATTGAATTCCCTGATTGGGCTGTTAATCTGGTCAAAGCAGAGAGTCTTGGCTGACAGACAAAAACAGGTGTGTCAGACATTCTGTCACTCTGAGAGCTGGCTCTGAGGGAGCTGAATCAGTGTCAATGACTTTCCACGTGTAAATAAAGGGTGGCTGGGTGACAGGATACTGGCCTCAGTGAAGTTATTTTGATGAGAGTAAAACACACTCATGCAGAAATTCACTCACAACAGTCATCTTTGATTAGATTACTTACAGTGTGGAAACAGGCCCTTCAACACAACAAGTCCACATCGACCCGCCGAAGCGCAACCCACCCAGACCCATTCCCCTACATTTACCCCTTCACCTAACACTATGGTCAATTTAGCGTGGCCAATCCACCTAACCTGCACATTTTTGGATTGTGGGAGGAAACCAGAGCACGGGGAGAATGTGCAACTTCCACACAGAGAGTCGCCTGAGGCGGGAATTGAACCCGGGTCTCTGGCGCTGTGAGGCAGCAGTGTTAACCACTGTGCCACCGTGCCGCCCATAATTGGGGTAGTAGGCATTTCTGGCATCATGCTATTAATTGCTATTATTTGATCCTGCCGTTGAGGACTGGGCTCAGTTATGGAAAGAATGTATTATTTTTCCGGGAAAATGACACTGGGGCAAATGAAAAGCGACACGTAATTCCCCATACAGCTTGTGAACTGCAGCTGTTTCAGTTATTAGGACATATAAAGATATGACGCATCAGATACTAAAACTTTCCAACAGTTAATGGGTTTAGTTGCAGAATATTATGACTCCAAGCCTCCTCTAATTCTGAGACACTATTGATTTTACTCAGCAATTTGAGAACCAGGCGAGTCTGTATCGGGATGGAGGGGGACACTCTCACCAGTCTGGTTGAGCTTCGGGAACACCACTTGAATGAAGCCAATTGTATAACCTCACTCGGGACATATCCTGAACAGAGGGACTCCAGGTTAGCCCACAGCAAAACCCAAAATAAAACCTCTGCCAAATGATTAAAATTTTCTCAGAATCTGAACCAGTAGATCATTGTAGTTGCTGATGGAATACGGACTTGAGACAGCAAAAGAGTTCCATTGACCTAAACTGAGTCAGAGAAATCATGTGCCAATAACCAGGAAAGTGCATACTCTGCAAAGTCCACCCACATCTGGTTTCGAACAGCTAAATTGCTTAGCAACATTCAAAACAAAGCCAATCAAAGTAAAGGTCTTGTTAAATGGTCACCCTGTTCTAATGAAGATTGATACCAGTGTGGCTGTTTCTGTATTCGCACAACCAGACTTTAACAAAATTCCCTGTGGACTCCAACCCTTAAGTTTGTGCAAGACCTTGACTAGAACCACAATGAAGAAGTTTTTCAGATTAATGGTACAACTTTGGTTCCACTTTCTTATGAGAAGCAGCTGGTTCAGTTACTACTTGATGTAGTGAAATTAGTTGAGAAAGATTTCCTTTAGTGAACTTAACAAGTCAAACACAAATTTCAATGCAGTTCACCAATTGGAACCTAATAAATTCTAACAAGCTCCAATATCACAACCGTTTGTGGGATGTAGATCCTGGGGGAAAGATGGGTAAAGACCACTGCAGTGGTGGCCTGCTTTATTTTTTTGAGGAACATTTCTTTCTTTCCTGTAAAGACTAAAGTCTTAGTCATTGAAGATCCCAGAGCTTCCACAGTCATCAACATCTTGTACGTTGATATTTCATCAGCGTCTGCCAATTTGGTTAGGACTATTTTCATGGTTAAATAGTATTTCAAATAGGCAAACAGCTCTTTGGGGTTTGAATATCACTGGCAAGGTCAACATTTATTGTCCATGCTCAACTGGCCTTACTGAATGGCTTGCCAGGCTGTTTCAGTGTTAACCACATTCCTGAGAATCTGGGGAGACAGGAAGGCTAGAATAGGGCATTTGTGTACAATCATTTCATGACTATAGTTATAAAAACTAACATTTTATTCCAGGCTTAATAATTACACTTAAATTCCCCTATCTGCCATTGAGCAATTTGAATTTAGTGTCCAGAAAATTGATCCCGAACTCTGCATTATTAGTGTAGTGCATAGGGACAGCGAAGTGTGATATAGGATGAGATGTTTATTACATTTTACACAAAATATTTCTATTGAAAATATTGTCAGAAGATATGTGCTTGGTTTAATAGGGCCTATATTCATTATAGTTTAGAAGAATCAGAGGGGATCTGATAGAAACATATAAAATTCTTTGTACTTTTAACTTTGTACACCCCAGTCCAACACCAGCATCTCCAAAACATAAAATTCTAGTAGGGTTAAATGGACGAGATGCGAAGAGGATGTTTCCCCTGACCAGGGAGTCTAGAACTAAGGGTCACTATCTCAGGATATAGAATAGGCCATTTAGGACTGAAAAGAGAAAACATTTCTTCACTCAGAGGGTGGCGATCATGTGGAATTCACCACCATAGAATATTGTGAAAGCTGGGTCATTAAATATCTTCAAGAAAGATATAGATAAATGTTTAGATATTAAAGGCATCAAGTGGATTAGAACAAGGGAGGGAATATGATATTGAGATAGAGAACCAGCAATGATCATATTGAATAAGGGGACAAGCTTGAAAGGCCAATTGACCAATGCGTGCTCCTTTTTACAGTGTTTCTACATTTTTGCCAGTCACTTGGAAAATGTTGCTATTCACCAAGACTCCTTTGACAGCATCACCCAAACCTGCAATTTCATTACCAAGAAGGACAAGGGCAACACATGCAGCTGAACATCACCCACTGCAAGTTCCCCTTCAAACCACATACCACCATGACTTTGAACTATATCATTGTTTCTTCAGTGTGGCTGGGTCAAATTGCTGGAATTCTCTTCTAATAGGGATTACACTACGGGCCTTACTACCTTCCATGGACTGCAGTGGTTCAAGAAAGTGGCTTACGATTCAAGGGTACTTGTTCAAGGGCAGTAAAGGATGGGCAATAATGCTGACCTAGTCACATCTTGTAAAAGAATATAAAGAGATAATTGACATAGACATGCCTTCAGAATTCTTGGCCCTTTGCTTGATAGGTAAAAACAATGACTGCAGATGCTGGAAAACCAGATTCTGGATTAGTGGTACTGGAAGAGCACAGCAGTTCAGGCAACATCCGAGGAGCAGTATCGACGTTTCGGGCAAAAGCCCTTCATTAGGAATACAGGCAGAGAGCCTGAAGGGTGGAGAGATCTACTCTATTACAATTGATTCCATAAACTGAAATTTCATCTTTGTTAGATAGAATAAAGCAAATGCTATTTACTACTCAACCAATTGAACTGAATTTATAATGGACATGTGAACCACCTATTGTCAAGGTTTAAAGTTCCTCCGCATGACTTTAAACTATACTCTCATGCAATGTACACTTTACTACTCTTGGGTTTAGTTCTTTAGACTTATTATGTCCATACACATTTTGGAAAAATGAAGTGCGATGAGTATTATGCAGCAATATTTAGCCAATCAAAGCTGCTTAAGTATCTGGTGATATAAATCTTCACCGCCTCTCTGCAGCACTTCCAATTAACTGTCTATTAATTAACTTGAAGGTTAATAAATATTGTTTTAATTAAACGAATTCACAGCAGTGACAAACTTTTGAGATTAATAGCCTGAGACTTGTACTTACGATCTTGGAAGGAATAATGCATCAATAGTTTCTTTGGTATATATGTCCTCAAAATCTATTGGAGAAGACATTCTACATTCCAAAACAAAGCAAAGTGGAAGAAAAATGGATACCTGTTTTTCTAGGTTATACAAACATTTTAAACTATTAATACATTATTATGCAGAACAAATTTATTGCAAAACACGGAATAAATAGAAATTGAGTTATGAGTTCATCAGCAACCAAAAACTATAAATTCTATTTTAATGATTAAAATTGAATTAACAATTAGAAGTGTATTATTAAATAATTGTTAATTATTTTGATTACACTATAAACTTGGTGTCTGGTATCAGTTACTCACAAGTCTGGTTAGTGCAAGAATATGTTTAGGAACCATTGGGGTCAATCTTGAGGGTCGTTGAATGTTTTAATTTTACTATGTTGCAAATACAGTATAGGGAAAGGGAGGCGGATTTGATTTGGCTATCTGTCTTCATTTCATAATAAATTGCCTGATATCTCAATAAAGTCCCCAACTTTGAGCTAGTATCATAGCCTTCAGAAAGTTCTGACTCACTTTAATAGTTATCTAGGAAAAGTTACAGGATTAAAAATTGCTTGAGATTCTGAGGAACTGTAAAACTGATGCTTTCTTTGAATGCTCTACCTGTCCTCTTCTGCTCAAGATACCAATCCTGAACCCTTTTTCCATACAGAACTGATTTTAACCCCATTCCCTGAGCGTCCCTCCTTTCCCCAATCTGAACCTGACTCCCACCTGAATCCTAGCCAAAGACATGACCAAACTCCAATTCCATCCTCCCTTCTGGGCTCAACCTGACCGGACCTGTCTCCATTCTGCCGCAAACCCTGGATTTGACCAAACCTGACCACCCTCTCACCTCGGACCTGACTCCAATGATTGCTACTCTCAGAAGATTTCAGTCATTATATTAATTGAAGACATGTAACAACAAGCCCAAGGTATTTTAACTTTATCCACCAAATCAGATCTCAGCTATCATTGATTTTTTTTTAGATTCCTTATGGTGTGGAAACAGGCCCTTTGGCCCAACAAGTCCATACCGACCCTCCGAAGGGTAACCCACCCTGACGCATTTCTCTCTGACTAATGCACCTAACACTATGAGCAATTTAACATGGCCAGTTCACCTAACCTGCACATCTTTTGGACTGTGGGAGGAAACCGGAGCACCCAGAGGAAATCCACGCTGACATGGGGAGAATGTGTAAATTCCACACAGACAGTCACGCGAAGCTGGAATCAAACTTGGGTCCCTGGTGCTGTGAGGCAGCAGTGCTAACCACTAGGCCACCATGCCGCTCGTATCTCGATGAGTGGCTAAGGATCTTGCTTTGAAAATGTAAATTAGTTTGATATCAATCAAACTACATTTATTTTAGTTGTTCATGCAACGTGGCTCTTGCTGGCTGAGCTAGTATTTACTGCACATCCCTAAATGCATTTGAGAAGCTGACGGTCATTTGCTTTCTTGAACTGTTGCAGTTATGGAGAGAGTTCTAGGATTATGACCCAGTGACAGTGAAGAAACATTGACATGACAGAGTTCTAAGTCAGGTTTAAGTGTGGTCTGAGCCAGGAATTTGTTCTGGGTTCACTATGAGGCTGAAGAGAGTTTTGCCTGGAAGCACTTATCTTCTTTTTGTGGGATCAGAAGGACCAGGAGTGTTCCTTTGGACTGTAGAAGAAAAGTGACAGTCTTTTCTGCAACAGATTCAATCTCTATCCTTCCCATGAGATCCTCTGCCCTATACCAATTGGAAGAAGGCAGCTGCTTTCTACCCATTTCTCACCCATCCCAGGTAGCAAGTGTACCCAGTTATTGAGAATCATGAGATGAACAGATGTAAGTATGAGGAAGGAAAAATTCTAGAAAGGATTATAAGAGATAGGATTAATAATCATCTAGCAAGCAACAATTTGATTGGAAATAGTCAACATGGATTCGTCAAGGGCAGGTCGTGTCTCACCCTCATTGAGTTTTTTGAGAAGGTGACAAGCATGTGGATGAGGATAGGGCAGTTGACGTGGTGCACACAGACTTCAGTAAAGCCTTTGATAAGGTTCCACATGGTAGGCTATTGGAGAAAATAGGATTGAGGGTGCATTAGCAATTTGGATTAGAAACTGGCTTTCTGTAAGAAGGCAACGATTGGTGGTTGATGGAAAACATTCAGCCTGGAATCTGGTTACTAGTGGTGTGCCACTAATGGTTGGTCTGTTTTGGGACTATTGCTGTTTGTCATTCTTATAAACAACTTGGACGTAGGCATAGTTGGATGGGTTAATAAGTTTGCAGATGATACTAATGTTGGTGGAGTGGGGGACAGTGTGGAAGAATGTTGCAGGTTGCAGGGACACTTGGATAAACTGCAGAATTGGGCTGAAAGGTGACAAATGGAGTTCAATGCAGATAAATGTGAGGTGATTCACTTTGGGAAGAATAACAGGAAGGCAGAATACTGAGTCAAAGAAAATATTCTTGGTAGTGTGGATGTGCAGAGGGACCTTGGTGTCCATGTACATAGATCCCTGAAAGTTGCCACCCAAGTTGATGGTGCTGTTAAGAAGGCATATGGGTGTTGCCATAATGTCGTGCTGCAATTGTACAAAAGGCTAGTGTAGCCTCACTTGGAGCATTGTGTGCAATTCTGGTCGTCCCATTACAGGAAGGATGTGGGAGCATTGGAAAAGGTGCAGAGGAGATTCACCAGGATGTTGCTTGGTCTCAAGCGAAGGTCTTATGAGGAAAGGCTGAGGAACTTTTCACATTGGAGAGAAGAAGGCTAACAGGGGATTTAATAGAGAATACAAGATAGTCAGAGGATTAGATAGGGTAGACAGTGAAAGTCTTTTTCCTAAGACAATGACATCTGCTTGTACAAGGGGGCATAGCTGCAAATTGAGGGGTGATAGATTTAAGACAGGTGTCAGAAGCAGGTTCTTTACTCAGAGACTGGCAAGGGCGTGGAATGCCCTGCCTGCCAATGTAGTTAACTCAGCCACATTAGTGGCATTTAAACAGTCCTTGGATGAGCATATGGATGATGATGGGATAGTGTCGGGGGATGGGCTTAGATTAGTTCACAAGCCAGTGCACCATCAAGGGCCAAAGGGGCTGTTCTGCTCTGTATTATTCTATGTTCTATGAGTTAAAGTAGCCTGGATCTGTTTTCTGTTAAAACTGTTAAGCTTCAAACTCATCGGGTCTTCCAATTCCTACCTGCCATAATCCTTTAGGTTTGATAAACCGACTTGTGACCAACATTGTTCTACTTACATCGCAGAGGTCCGTGATCTATTCATATTAAATTTTCTATCCAAAGTAATTTTCTCATCACCGAAAAATCTGTATATCAAAGCAGCAAGAATTTAAAAGAAAGAAAATTGTAAGCATCAGTTCATTATTTTGCACATTCTAGGTCAGCTTTTTTCAAATATTTTGTCCAGATGAACTGTGTTAATGATTAGAATTTGCCTGGATCCGGTATTGGTTGAGGTTTTTTAAACTTGAAAACAGTGTAGGACAATGGGATACATTAAGACGAAGATTAATTTTGAGTGGCTCCTTCCAGTTCAGGTGTTTGTAATTTTTTTCAGTTTGAGTAACGTAGCCATGCAGAAAAACCCACACTTCAGTTTATTGGATGAAATCTTATAGGGGTCTGAGCAATGTGGGTCATGGTGGAGTTTGTGACAGAATCAGAAGAGAAGTCTGGGAAGGTCTATCTCAGTGTTGGGAACATCACATTTGATCTCTTATGCTTTTGACAAGTGCTGTGGTGAGTTCCTTGCAAGGCAGCAGTGAATTGTCAATTAAGAGAGGTTATAGCTTGTTAAATACCTTCTAAGATGTATTGGATTGCAAAATTCATTTGACAAGATCCCTCATGGTAAGCTGGTCCAGAAGATTAAGTCACATGGGATCCACAGTGAGTTGGTAAGTTGAATACTAAATTGGCATGGTCATCTTCGACAGGACATCATCGTGGAAAAGTGTATTTCTGACTGGAAGTGATCATGGTGTTCTGCGAGGATAAGTGCTGGAACCTCTGTTTGTAATTTGTAGAAATTATTTGGATTAAAATGTAGGTGCTCTGATTAGTAAGTTTGCAGCCAACACAAAAGTTGATGGAGTTGTGGATAGTGTGGAAGGCTGTCGAAGGATATAACAAGATATAGGTCAGTTAGAAACATGATCAGAGAAATGTCAGATGCAGTTTAATCCGAACGAGTGTGAGATGATGCATTTTGGGAGGTCAAATGCGAGAGGGAAATAAATGATACAGTAAATGATAGAACCCTGAAGAACACTGATATAGAGAGATCTTGGGGTGCAAGTCCATAGCTCCTTAAAAGTGCAACACAAGTGGATAAGATGGTAAAAAAGGCGTGCAACATGCTTGCTTTCATCGGTTGGGGCACTGAGAATAGAAGTTGGCAAGTCATGTTGCAGCTATGTAAAAGTTTAGTTAGTCCACATTTGGAATATTGTGCGCAGTTCTGGTCACCACACTATAGGAAAGATGTGGAGGCTATGGAGGTGGTGCAAAGAGATTTACCAGGGTGTTGCCTGGATTGGAGTGTACTAACAATAAAGAAAGGTTAGACTGACTAACTTGGATTGTTTTCTCTAGAGCATCATAGGCTGAGGGGCGACCTGATGGAAGTATGTAAAATTATGCCAGGCATTATTCGGGTGGGTCGTCAGAGTCTTTTTCCCAAGGGTACAAATATCAAATAACAGGGGGCATGGGTTTAAAGGAGATGTATGAAGTGCATTTTTTGTGAAGAGGGTAGTAGGTGCCTGTAATGGGCTGCCAGGGGAGGTGGTAGAAGCAGATACAATAGCAATGTTTAAGAGGCATTTAGCCAGGCACGTGAACAGACAGAGAATAGAGCAATACAGACATGTGCAGGTAGATGGCATTAGTTCACAATGGCATCATGGTCAGCACAGACATGCTGGACCAAAGGGCCTGTTCCTGTGGTGTACTAAGTATCAGTGTAACATCATCACGAGTCGCCTCATTAATATTCAACTTCCTATCATGCCAAACAAGGTCGACGTTCAGAAATCTCAACATGGAAATCGGAATGAATTCCTAGCAATTTTAACTCACTGCTTGGTGCAAAGGATCTCCATATTGGACATCAGGCAATAACATCTCAAGGCTTGCTTCATTGGCATTGGACACACATACCTCACATCCATGGACATTGGCATCTAATCAATGTTGTCTCTAAGCTGTGCTCCAAGATTATGTACACAGCAATCAGTCCATGTAGAAGATAAAAAATTAGTGGGTCATTGCATCCAACCTGTCCCATCTTCTATGAACCCTCATGGCATACGTTTAAACCACTTGCAGGATGCTTCTGCACATCAATATTGCACCATGGGCTGCACCTACAAGTAACAATGAAGTTCTGTAGCAAGGATATTGCGCACTCAGGAATCTACATTTAGCTCCAGTATGGACCAGACTGCAACCAACCTGGCTCTTTAATCACTGTCACAGCACCTACTCATTCTGAGCCTATTTAGATGCTCACAGCAACCTGACCTTGCATTGCCTGGGGTTTGTATGCTTTCCCCCATAAACCAGATATTCCAGGCTCAAATTACTTTTGTCTTGCCTTACTGTTCAGCATCGACATACAGGCAGGGAGCTTTTCAAGGTCATCAGATCTCAATCAAGTCAAGGAGAATAGCCTTCACTCAGGGGTTCCAGCATAATAAGTCAAGGGCAACCTCCATCACCAGTCCAGGAGCTTGGACATGGCCAGATATCTATTTGGCGCAGTCAGAGTCAGCATGTTCTACATTTGAGTGGTGAGGAGCCAAATGTTTGGCAGCCACCACTTCTGCCACCAGACATTTCTGCTCTATTATGGGTTGTTTCCACTTGGAATAAGAAGGAGGCAGATATGATGGGAGATGAAAGTGGTTTGCGCAGTGGGTACTTTTGGTGCAGGCCAGGAGGTGGCCTGAGTGAGTGAGTGGGCAGCACAGAAGCCATGCAATTTATGATGTTGGGGGTTGTGTGAGGGAAGATGTTGCTAGCAATATTGAGAGTAGTGGAACATGAGCTTTGGTGGTAAGTGATAACAGCAGCAGAGATAGAGAGAGTGTGAGATTTAGGAGAGAAGTTAATGGCACTAATGTTGGTGGAATGTTTCCTACAGCATTGGGTATTCCTCCAGACAGTTGAGACAACTCTAACCTATGTGGCAGCCTCAGATCAGGCTGTATGGACTGGTGTTGTGTTTTCCACTGTTGGTTGTGGGAAAACAGGAAGTCTTGTGATTGCACCGCCCCATTCAACAAGACCTCTATATTCCAGCTGAAAGCCAAGGCATGAACTTCCCCATTTCTTCCAGGCCCAGGGCAAATATCACAAATTCTGCATGTCAAATCCGGACTGTAAGGACTTGTCTGGTTGCACAACTGACTTGTTAAAATATTGTGTGCAATGGATGCCAATAAATTCCAGGATGTCTGTTGACCAACGAGTTGCTCTGGAGATGTCACATGCTAAGATGAGACGAGAATCAGATATGAAGAATGCCAGGGTCGGCAGTTGATGAGGAGCAGTTGGTAATGTACAATGTAAAATCTTACTGGGCCACGTGGCGAGAATCCCTCCAAAAGTCTCGATGCAACTCACACTTAGTCAATGATTTGAGGGTTTTTTTCTGCTCCTGATGAGCACAATGCATACTTTTTTCATTATCACAGAGATGTATTGTCTCATTCCATCACTGCATGTAGCAACAATCTTCTTTGGCTGCTTCTTGATCAAAACAAAGAAAATAGGAAAATGTATCGAGGGAGAGAATAAGGCCCCTCAAAGATCAGCAAGGCGGCCTTTGTGTAGAGCTGCAGAAAATGAGGGAGATATTAAACAGTATTTTGCATCAGTATTTAATGTGGAAAAGGACATGGAAGAAAGAATGTAGGGAAATAGATGGTGACATCTTGAAAAATGTCCATATTACAGAGGAGGAAATGCTGGATGTCTTGAAACGCATAAAGGTGGATAAATCCCCAGGATCTGATCAGGTGTACCCTAGAGCTCTGTGGGAAGCTAGAGAAGTGATTGCTGGGCCTCTTGCTGAGATATTTGTATCATCGATAGTCACAGATGAGGTACCAGAAAACTGGAGGTTGGCTAACGTGGTGCCACTGTTTAAGAAGGGTGGTAAGGACAAGCCAGGGAACTATAGACCAGGGAGCCCGACGTCAGTGGTGGGCAAGTTGTTGGAGGGAATCCTGAGGGACAGGATGTACATGTATTTGGAAAGGCAAGGACTGATTAGGGATAGTCAACATGGCT